>NC_091355.1:5837043-5842043 GCF_038502225.1 Cherax quadricarinatus
CCCAAGGATCAGATGAGAATGGTTCGGGTAGGGAGGAGTGGATGGAGGAGCAGTGGAAAAGGATGGAACAAGAGTGGGAGAGAAAATTAGGAGAGCTTTCTGAAAAAATGGAGAAAGAGCTCTCTGTGAAATTGGAAAGGTGGTTGGAGAAGGAGACAAAGAATTGGGAGGCACAAGTCGAAACTGCAGTAGCCAAGATAAGGGTCCTAGAAGTTGAGATAAATAGGCTGGAGCGAGTTACAGGGGCAGTGACCAGAGAAGACACAGCATATGAAGCTGCGAGGCTGAACAGGAAGGAAGGAATTATGAATTATGCTAAGGTCACATCAATCTGCCAAGGAGGACCAAGGAGTGAAAGGGAAGATCAACTGGTTGCAGATGGAGAGGGTGATAGGTCGAATGCTGAGGCACAACAAGGCTATCAAGAGCCACTGGAAAAATCAAGGGAGAAACTGACCACATACAGGCAGGATCCAGAGCCACAGAGGGTGAGGCAATGCGAGGAAGAAAGGGCAAAATCAGTGTTTATCCATGGGCTTCAGGAGAGAGAGGAAAGGACACACACTGAAAGGAAGCAGGAAGAAAGGAAGGAGATTGAGAAAATCATAACAGAAATAGGTGAAGAGAGGGACGAGATTGTAAATTTTCAGAGAATAGGGGGGTACTCGAAGGTGAGAAACCGACCAATCAAGCTGATTCTCAGGACGGAAACAGTGCGGAACAGGATCCTCCAAGAGAAACCACGATTGAAATACTCGGAAGAGTACAAGAGGGTGTTCCTAGACAGAGACAGAACAAAATCAGAACGACAGCAGCTGAGGGAGAGGACAAAAAAGCGAAAGGAGCTAGGAAAAGAGACAAGGAGGGAACCAGCAGAGGTCAGTCAGAGCAGGACAGAACAGCAAGGGCAAGCACACACACAACTACTCTCAGAACCATACAACCTATCACACCATCCCAACACACCCTACAATCCATACCCACAGCCTCCACCCAACACCAAGCTATAGAACCCCACAGTATGCCACCAGGTCTCCCACCCTCACAGGCCCCCCAAACCACAGTGTTGGAAAGGAAACTGAAGGTATGGTACACAAACGCTGATGGAATAACAAATAAGTGGGAGGAGTGGCAAGAAAGAGTCAAAGAAGCATCACCGGACATCATAGCTCTCACAGAAACCAAGCTTACAGGTATGATAACAGATGCCATCTTTCCAACGGGATACCAAATCCTGAGGAAAGACAGAGGGAACAGGGGGGGTGGAGGAGTGGCGTTGCTGATCAAAAATCGCTGGAATTTTGATGAGCTGGAGAGAGAAGATAGCGGAGAAGAAAGTGATTACATAGTGGGAACACTTCACTCTGGAGGTCCCAAGGTGGTAATAGCAGTGATGTATAACCCACCACAGAACAGCAGGAGGCCAAGGCAAGAGTACGACGAGATCAATAGAGCGATGGTTGACACACTGGCTAGAGTGGCCAGAAGAGCTCATGCATGCAGGGCAAAGCTCCTGATCATGGGTGACTTTAACCACAAGGAGATAGATTGGGAGAACTTGGACCCACATGGGGGCCAAGATACTTGGAGGGCTAAGATGATGGAGGTGGTACTGGAGAACTTCATGTACCAACACGTAAGGGACACTACAAGAGAGAGAGGAGAGGATGAACCAGCAAGGCTGGACTTAGTATTCACCTTCAGTAGTGCAGATATCGAGGACATCACATATGAAAGACCCCTTGGGGCCAGTGACCACGTGGTTGTAAGCTTCGAATACACAGTAGAGCTACAAGTGGAGGGAGAAGCAGGAAGGCCAGGACGAATGAAGCCAAACTACAAGAAAGGGGACTACACAGGAATGAGGAACTACCTGAACGGGGTTCAGTGGGACAGAGAACTGGCAGGGAAACCAGTTAATGAGATGATGGAATATGTAGCAATAAAATGCAAGGAGGCTGAGGAGAGGTTTGTACCCAAGGGTAACAGGAGTAATGAAAAAGCCAGGATGAGCCCATGGTTTACCCAAAGGTGCAGGGAGGCAAAAACCAAGTGTGCTAGGGAATGGAAGAAATATAGAAGGCAAAGGACCCAGGAGAATAAGGAGAACAGTCGTAGAGCCAGAAATGAATATGCACAGATAAGAAGGGAGGCCCAAAGACAATATGAAAATGACATAGCAGCGAAAGCCAAATCTGACCCGAAACTGTTGTACAGCCACATCAGGAGGAAAACAACAGTCAAGGACCAGGTAATCAGGCTAAGGAAGGAAGGAGGAGAGACAACAGGAAATGACCGGGAAGTATGTGAAGAACTCAACAAGAGATTCAAAGAAGTGTTCACAGAGGAGACAGAAGGGACTCCAGAAAGACGGAGAGGTGGGGCACACCACCAAGTGCTGGACACAGTGCACACAACCGAGGAAGAAGTGAAGAGGCTTCTGAGTGAGCTAGATACCTCAAAGGCAATGGGGCCAGATAACATCTCCCCATGGGTATTGAGAGAGGGAGCAGAGGCGCTATGTGTACCCCTAACAACAATATTCAATACATCTATCGAAACAGGGAGATTGCCTGAGGCATGGAAGACAGCAAATGTAGTCCCAATCTTTAAAAAAGGAGACAGACATGAAGCATTAAACTACAGACCAGTGTCACTGACATGTATAGTATGCAAAATCATGGAGAAGATTATCAGGAGAAGAGTGGTGGAACACCTAGAAAGGAATGATCTCATCAACAGCAGCCAGCATGGTTTCAGGGACGGGAAATCCTGTGTCACAAACCTACTGGAGTTCTATGACATGGTGACAGCAGTAAGACAAGAGAGAGAGGGGTGGGTGGATTGCATTTTCTTGGACTGCAAGAAGGCGTTTGACACAGTTCCACACAAGAGATTGGTGCAAAAACTGGAGGACCAAGCAGGGATAACAGGGAAGGCACTACAATGGATCAGGGAATACTTGTCAGGAAGACAGCAGCGAGTCATGGTACGTGGCGAGGTGTCAGAGTGGGCACCTGTGACCAGCGGGGTCCCGCAGGGGTCAGTCCTAGGACCAGTGCTGTTTCTGGTATTTGTGAACGACATGACGGAAGGAATAGACTCTGAGGTGTCCCTGTTTGCAGATGACGTGAAGTTGATGAGAAGAATACACTCGATCGAAGACCAGGCAGAACTACAAAGGGATCTGGACAGGCTGCAGAACTGGTCCAGCAATTGGCTCCTGGAGTTCAATCCCACCAAGTGCAAAGTCATGAAGATTGGGGAAGGGCAAAGAAGGCCGCAGACGGAGTACAGTCTAGGGGGTCAGAGACTACAAACCTCACTCAAGGAAAAAGATCTTGGGGTGAGTATAACACCAGGCACATCTCCTGAAGCGCACATCAACCAAATAACTGCTGCAGCATATGGGCGCCTAGCAAACCTCAGAACAGCATTCCGACATCTTAATAAGGAATCGTTCAGGACCCTGTACACCGTATACGTTAGGCCCATATTGGAGTATGCGGCACCAGTTTGGAACCCACACCTAGCCAAGCACGTAAAGAAACTAGAGAAAGTGCAAAGGTTTGCAACAAGACTAGTCCCACAGCTAAGAGGTATGTCCTACGAGGAGAGGTTAAGGGAAATCAACCTGACGACACTGGAGGACAGGAGAGATAGGGGGGGGACATGATAACGACATACAAAATACTGAGAGGAATTGACAAGGTGGACAAAAACAGGATGTTCCAGAGATTGGACACAGTAACAAGGGGACACAGTTGGAAGCTAAAGACACAGATGAATCACAGGGATGTTAGGAAGTATTTCTTCAGCCACAGAGTAGTCAGTAAGTGGAATAGTTTGGGAAGCGATGTAGTGGAGGCAGGATCCATACATAGCTTTAAGCAGAGGTACGATAAAGCTCACGGCTCAGGGAGAGTGACCTAGTAGCGATCAGTGAAGAGGCGGGGGCCAGGAGCTCGGACTCGACCCCCGCAACCTCAACTAGGTGAGTACACACACACACACACACACACACACACACACACACACAAGATAATTGTGAACCCTTGCAATTTTCAAGATGCTTAATGGGGTTTAAAGCCTATCGATTGCAAAGTCACTGTGTTGATATTATTGATGTATAATTGATATTTTTTATAATGATTAGTATATATTTGGAGGAGAGTGATTTATACTGGCATATATCTTATGTGGAAGGTTTTAAATGGTCACCCTCTCGACTCCAACCTTGCTTCATCACTCTGTTTCTTGTGCAGCTAAAATAATGTAAGTCATAATCTCTCTCTCTCTCTCTCTCTCTCTCTCTCTCTCTCTCTCTCTCTCTCTCTCTCTCTCTCTCTCTCTCTCGTTGGTATAATATCTCGTTTATTTGTATATGAGTATCATTATTTTTTATGATCCGTTCCCAGGAGACTTGGTGTTTACCATAAGCTTTCTGATGTGTGGGAACCTCAACTTGACTCTTGTTGCTTACACTTCTTGATATATACAGAACTTTGTATATCTTCCTTTACTGTGTCAAGTTCCAGTGAGAGTCTCGAGTCGTCCTCGCCAGTCGTTCCAGTGCTCTGAAGATCCACTTGGTGTGTACTCGCTGCTGTCTCGCTCACTTGTATATACAGTCACTTCCCTGCCACTTCCCATTATTATTCCGTATTCTTTTATCTTTGCTTTCCCTTTATTCATGGTTTTTCCTTCTACTGTGGCTATCAAGCTCTGATTTCTCTACTTCCCTTGTTTACAATGTTAGTTTCATGTTATATTTTTTCTTCTCTCCTCCAGCTCCCCTCTTCTCTGATATCGGCCTTCCTTCTAAACTTTATTCAGTGGGTTAGTAAAAATTTTTCTGTCCTTGCACCTTTCCTTAAAACTTTAATGAATTCCTTCGTGGTTTTCCTCTGAATCCAGTTTTCCAGCGTTCTGTGTCAGGAAAAAAGCACTCCTGTACATCTCTCATAATCTGGTCATTCTTTTCTTCAGTTCTCACTCTC
>NC_091355.1:5849543-5857043 GCF_038502225.1 Cherax quadricarinatus
TGGAAGTTGAAGACACAAATGAGTCAGAGAGATAGTAGGAAGTATTTCTTCAGTCATAGAGTTGTAAGGCAGTGGAATAGCCTAGAAAATGACGTAGTGGAGGCAGGAACCATACACAGTTTTAAGACGAGGTTTGATAAAGCTCATGGAGCGGGGAGAGAGAGGGCCTAGTAGCAACCGGTGAAGAGGCGGGGCCAGGAGCTAGGACTCGACCCCTGCAACCACAAATAGGTGAGTACAAATAGGTGAGTACACACAACACACACACACACAAGGGGACAGCTGGTCAGGAAAGACAGTTCACTGAGAATAGAAGTTTCAGATATGACAGGGACTGAAGGCAAGAACATGTCAATGGAAGGAAATAAAACGCCTCAGAGGAAGCAGATGGAGACTCAGTGGGAGGAGGAAAGGGCGAGGTCAGTTTTTGTGTACGGGCTCCAAGAAGCCAAGGGGGCCAACTTTGAAGAAATAAAACAGGAGGAGAAAAAAATGATTGAAGGCATCATGAAAACAATAGGGGAGGGCAATATGACCCAGGTGACAAATTTTCAGAGAATTGGGTGGTTTGCGAGTGGAAGGATACGGCCTGTCAGAGTAACTTTCAAGGAAGAAACAGTTCGAACCAGGATTCTGCAAGAGAAAGCAAGACTGAGGGACAAAGAGGGGTACCAGAGAGTATACCTCGACCGCGACAGAACACAAGAAGAAAGGACTACACTGAAAGAGTGGGTACAGAGACGCAAGGAAGAACGAGAAGCAATGAAAATGAGCAGGACCCAGACACAGGAGGAAGGGCAAACACACCCCACAGAATCTCCCACCAAAAGACTCCACCCGCGACATTCCCAACGCAACTGAGCAACCTATACTACAACCCACTCACTGTTCCCTCTGCCACCAACCCCCATATCACAAACCTCACCCCAACAGCTGTCCCTTATGGGCATTCTGACCCCACCCCCATCAACACAAACCCCACCTACACCACAGCCCCATATAGGCCCCCACCAAGGCTCTCGCTCCCCCAACCCCAATATACTTGCATGACCACAATGATAGAAAAGAAACTAAAGGTTTGGTACACAAACGCGGATGGAATAATGAATAAACATGAGGAGTGGAATGAAAGAATCAGTGAAAAATCCCCAGACATCATAGCAGTCACAGAAACAAAACTCGCTGAGACAATAACAGACACAATCTTCCCAACAGGATATCAGATCCTGAGGAAAGATAGAAGGAGTAGAGGGGGAGGAGGGGTTGCACTGCTCATAAAACACCAATGGGGATTTGAGGAAATGGAAGGCATGGACATGATTGGAGAAAGAGACTACATTGTAGGTACAATTCAGTCCGGAGAACATAAAGTAGTCATTGGAGTGATGTATAACCCACCACAGAACTGCAGGAGGCCAAGAGAGGAGTACGAAGAAAACAACAGGGTGATGGTGGACACACTGGCTGAGGTGGCAAGAAGAGCTCACTCGAGCAGAGCAAAGTTACTGGTAATGGGCGATTTCAACCACAGGGAGATTGACTGGGAAAACCTGGAGCCACATGGGGGTCCCGAAACATGGAGAGCCAAGATGATGGATGTGGTACTTGAAAACCTCATGCATCAACATGTCAGGGACCAGAGAGAGAGGGGAGGATGAGCCAGCAAGACTGGATCTTGTGTTCACCCTGAGCAGTTCAGACATCGAGGACATCACTTACGAGAGGCCCCTTGGAGCTAGCGATCATGTGGTTCTGAGTTTTGACTATATAGTAGAGTTACAAGTGGAGAAGGTAACAGGAACTGAAGGGGACAGGCCAAACTATAAAAGGGGGGACTACACAGGTATGAGAAACTTCCTGCAGGAGGTTCAGTGGGACAGAGAAATGGTAGGAAAATCAGTAAACGAGATGATGGAATATGTGGCAACAAAGTGCAAGGAGGCAGAGGAAAGTTTTGTTCCCAAGGGAAACAGAAATAATAGGAAGACCAAAACGAGTCCTTGGTTTACCCGAAGGTGTAGGGAGGCAAAAACTAAGTGCAACAGAGAATGGAAAAGGTACAGGAGGCATAGGACCCAGGAAAACAAGGAGATTAGTAGAAGAGCCAGAAACGAGTATGCGCAGATAAGGAGGGAGGCCCAGCGACAGTATGAAAACGACATAGCATCGAAAGTCAAATCTGACCCGAAACTGCTGTATAGCCACATTAGGAGGAAGACAACAGTCAAGGACCAGGTGATAAGGCTGAGGAAAGAAGGTGGAGAACTCACAAGAAACGATCAAGAGGTATGTGAGGAGCTCAACACGAGATTTAAGGAAGTATTTACAGTAGAGACAGGAAGGACTCTGGGGGGACAGACCAGATGGGGACACCAACAAGGAATACACCAACAAGTGTTGGACGACATACATACAGATGAGGAGGAGGTGAAGAAACTGCTAAGGGACATCGATACCTCAAAGGCAATGGGACCGGACAACATCTCTCCATGGGTCCTTAGGGAGGGAGCAGATATGTTGTGCGCACCACTTACCACAATCTTCAACACATCCCTGGAAACTGGGCAACTACCTGAGGTATGGAAGACGGCAAATGTAGTTCCTATTTTCAAAAAAGGAGACAGAAAAGAGGCACTAAACTATAGACCTGTGTCATTGACGTGTATAGTATGCAAAATTATGGAGAAGATTATCAGGAGGAGAGTGGTGGAGCACCTGGAACGGAACAGGAGTATAAATGCCAACCAGCACGGATTCACGGAAGGCAAATCCTGTGTCACAAACCTTCTGGAGTTTTATGATAAAATAACAGAAGTAAGACAAGAGAGAGAGGGGTGGGTTGATTGCATTTTCTTGGACTGCAAGAAGGCCTTTGACACAGTTCCTCACAAGAGATTAGTGCAGAAGCTAGAGCATCAGGCGCATATAACAGGAAGGGCACTGCAATGGATCAGAGAATACCTGACAGGGAGGCAACAACGAGTCATGGTACGTAATGATGTATCACAGTGGGCACCTGTGACGAGCGGGGTCCCACAGGGGTCGGTCCTAGGACCAGTGCTATTTTTGGTATATGTGAACGACATGATGGAAGGGTTAGACTCAGAAGTGTCCCTGTTTGCAGATGATGTGAAGTTAATGAGGAGAATTAAATCTGATGAGGACCAGGCAGGACTTCAAAGAGACCTGGACAGACTGGACACCTGGTCCAGCAAATGGCTTCTCGAATTTAATCCTGCCAAATGCAAAGTCATGAAGATAGGGGAAGGGCACAGAAGACCACAGACAGAGTATAGGCTAGGTGGCCAAAGACTGCAAACCTCACTCAAGGAGAAAGATCTTGGGGTGAGTATAACACCGAGCATGTCTCCGGAAGCACACATCAATCAGATAACTGCTGCAGCATATGGGCGCCTGGCAAACCTGAGAACAGCATTCCGATACCTTAGTAAGGAATCATTCAAGACACTGTACACCGTGTATGTCAGGCCCATACTGGAGTATGCAGCACCTGTTTGGAACCCGCACTTGATAAAGCACGTCAAGAAACTAGAGAAAGTACAAAGGTTTGCAACAAGGTTAGTTCCAGAGCTAAGGGGAATGTCCTATGAAGAAAGATTAAGGGAAATCGGCCTGACGACACTGGAGGACAGGAGGGTCAGGGGAGACATGATAACGACATATAAAATACTGCGTGGAATAGACAAGGTGGACAAAGACAGGATGTTCCAGGGAGGGGACACAGAAACAAGAGGCCACAATTGGAAGTTGAAGACACAAATGAGTCAGAGAGATATTAGGAAGTATTTCTTCAGTCATAGAGTTGTAAGGCAGTGGAATAGCCTAGAAAATGACGTAGTGGAGGCAGGAACCATACACAGTTTTAAGACGAGGTTTGATAAAGCTCATGGAGCGGGGAGAGAGAGGGCCTAGTAGCAACCGGTGAAGAGGCGGGGCCAGGAGCTAAGACTCGACCCCTGCAACCACAAATAGGTGAGTACAAATAGGTGAGTACACACACACACACAACACACACACACACACACACACACACACACACCACACACACACACACACACACACACACACACACACACAACACACACACACACACACACACACACACACACACACACACACACACACACACACACACACACACACACACACACACACACACACACACACACACACACACACACACACACACACACACACACACACACACACACACACACACACACACACACACACACACACACACACACACACACACACAAAGAAAAGGTTCACAAAGAAAAGGAATCGGCCTCTCAAAGTAATTTTCAAGGCAGAATCAACCCGAACCATGATCCTGCAGGAGAAAGCACGGCTGAGAGGCAAGCAGGAGTTCCGGAGTGTGTACCTCGACCGAGACAGAACACAGGACGAAAGGAAGACAATGAAAGAGAGAGTTCAAAAACGAAAGGAGAAATGGGAGGAAATGAAAAAGGAGAGCAGAATGACCCAGGATCAAATGGAAGGACAAGCGCACCCCCCAGAAACACCTGCAGAAGGACTCCAGCCACGACACCCCCAAGGCAACTGAACAATCCAAACCAACCATCACACACCGATCCCTCTGTTTCCACCCCCCGCACCACAGTTACAGTATTAGAACAGAAGTTGAAGGTTTGGTACACAAATGCAGATGGATTAACGAATAAACATGAGGAATGGCAAGAAAGAATCAATGAGAAGTCCCCAGACATCATAGCAGTTACAGAAACAAAACTCATGGAGACAATAACAGATGCAATCTTCCCACCAGGATACCAGATCATGAGGAAAGATAGAAGGGGCAGGGGGGGAGGTGGGGTTGCTCTGCTCGTAAAAAACAGATGGAAATTCGAGAAAATGGAAGGAATAGATGAGACGGGAGAAAGAGACTACATAGCAGGTACACTTCAGTCTGGGGAACACAAAGTGGTCATTGCAGTGATGTATAATCCACCACAGAACTGCAGGAGGCCAAGAGAGGAATATGAAGAGAGCAACAGAGCAATGGTGGACACACTTGCTGAGGTGGCAAGAAGAGCTCACTCCAGCAGAGCAAAGTTGCTGGTTATGGGGGATTTCAACCACAGGGAGATTGACTGGGAAAACCTGGAGCCACATGGGGGTCCCGAAACATGGAGAGCCAGGATGTTGGACGTGGTGCTGGAAAACCTCATGCACCAACATGTTAAGGACACTACCAGAGTGAGAGGGGAGGATGAACCAGCAAGATTGGACCTTGTGTTCACCCTGGGCAGCTCAGACATTGAGGACATCAAGTATGAGAGTCCCCTAGGAGCTAGCGACCACGTGGTTCTGTGCTTTGAATACATAGTAGAGCTGCAAGTGGAGAGAATAACAGGAGTAGAATGGGAAAAGCCTGACTATAAAAGAGGGGACTACATAGGGTTGAAGAACTTCCTGCGGGAGGTCCAGTGGGACAGAGAACTGGCAGGAAAGCCAGTAAATGAAATGATGGAATATGTAGCAACAAAATGCAAGGAGGCAGTGGAAAGGTTCATTCCCAAGGGCAACAGTAACAACGGGAAGACCAGAACAAGCCCCTGGTTCACCCGACGGTGTAAGGAGGCAAAAACAAAGTGCAATAGAGAATGGAAAAAGTACAGAAGGCAGAGAACACACGAAAATAGGGAGATCAGTCGCAGAGCCAGGAATGAGTACGCACAGGTAAGGAGGGAGGCCCAGCGACAGTATGAAAATGACATAGCATCGAAAATCAAGACAGACCCGAAACTGTTGTATAGCCACATCAGGAGGAAGACAACAGTCAAAGACCAGGTGATCAGATTAAGGACAGAAGGTGGAGAACTCACAAGAAATGATCAGGAGGTATGTGAGGAGCTGAACAGGAGATTTAAGGAAGTTTTTACAGTAGAGACAGGAAGGGCTGTGGGAAGACAGAACAGAAGGGAACATCAAGAGGGAATATACCAACAAGTGTTGGATGACATACGAACAACTGAGGAGGAGGTGAAGAAGCTCTTAAGTGACCTTGACACCTCAAAGGCGATGGGACCGGACAACATCTCCCCATGGGTCCTTAGAGAAGGAGCAGAGATGCTGTGTGTGCCTCTAACCACAATCTTCAACACATCCCTTGAAACTGGGCAACTACCTGAGAAATGGAAGACAGCTAATGTAGTCCCCATATTTAAGAAAGGAAACAGAAACGAGGCACTAAACTACAGACCTGTGTCTCTGACATGTATTGTGTGCAAAGTCATGGAGAAGATTATCAGGAGGAGAGTGGTCGAACACCTGGAAAGGAACAAGATTATAAATGAAAACCAGCATGGGTTCATGGAAGGCAAATCTTGTATCACAAACCTCCTGGAGTTTTATGACAAGGTAACAGAAGTAAGACATGAGAGAGAGGGTTGGGTAGATTGCGTTTTCCTAGACTGCAGGAAGGCCTTTGACACAGTTCCCCACAAGAGATTAGTGCAGAAGCTGGAGGATCAGGCACACGTAAAAGGAAGGGCACTGCAATGGATAAGGGAATACCTGACAGGGAGGCAGCAACGAGTCATGGTACGTGAAGAGGTATCACAGTGGGCGCCTGTTACGAGCGGGGTCCCACAGGGGTCAGTTCTAGGACCAGTGCTATTTTTGATATATGTGAACGACATGATGGAAGGAATAGACTCTGAAGTGTCCCTGTTCGCAGATGACGTGAAGTTGATGAGAAGAATTAAATCGGACGAGGATGAGGCAGGACTGCAAAGAGACCTGGAGAGGCTGGACATGTGGTCCAGTAACTGGCTTCTCGAATTCAATCCAGCCAAATGCAAAGTCATGAAGATTGGGGAGGGGCAAAGAAGACCGCAGACAGAGTATAGGCTAGGTGGACAAAGACTACAGACCTCACTCAGGGAGAAAGACCTTGGGGTGACCATAACACCGAGCACATCACCGGAGGCACACATCAACCAAATAACCGCTGCAGCATACGGGCGCCTGAAAAACCTGAGAATAGCGTTCCGATACCTTAATAAGGAATCGTTCAAGACACTGTACACTGTGTATGTTAGGCCCATACTGGAGTATGCAGCACCAGTCTGGAACCCACACCTGGTCAAGCACGTCAAGAAGTTAGAGAAAGTACAAAGGTTTGCAACAAGGCTAGTCCCAGAGCTCAAGGGAATGTCGTACGAGGAAAGGTTAAGGGAAATCGGACTGACGACACTGGAGGACAGAAGGGTCAGGGGAGACATGATAACGACATACAAGATACTGCGGGGAATAGACAAGGTGGACAGAGATAGGATGTTCCAGAGAGGGGACACAGGGACAAGGGGTCACAACTGGAAGCTGAAGACTCAGACGAGTCACAGGGACGTTAGGAAGTATTTCTTCAGTCATAGAGTTGTCAGCAAGTGGAATAGCCTAGCAAGTGAAGTAGTGGAGGCAGGAACCATACATAGTTTTAAGAAGAGGTATGAC
>NC_091355.1:5872043-5882043 GCF_038502225.1 Cherax quadricarinatus
TCATCCAGACTATCATCCAGACTATCATCCAGACTATCATCCAGACTATCATCCAGACTATCATCCAGGCTATCATCCAGACTATCATCCAAGCTATCATCCAGACTATCATCCAGACTATCATCCAGACTATCATCCAGACTATCATCCAGACTATCATCCAGACTATCATCCAGACTATCATCCAGACTATCATCCAGACTATCATCCAGACTATCATCCAGACTATCATCCTGGCTATAATCCAGAGTATCATCCAGACTATCATCCAGACTATCATCCAGACTATCATCCAAGCTATCATCCAGACTATCATCCAGACTATCATCCAGACTATCATCCAGACTATCATCCAGGCTATAATCCAGACTATCATCCAGACTATCATCCAGACTATCATCCAGACTATCATCCAGGCTATAATCCAGACTATCATCCAGACTATCATCCAGACTATCATCCAGACTATCATCCAGACTATCATCCAGACTATCATCCAGACTATCATCCAGACTATCATCCAGGCTATAATCCAGACTATCATCCAAGCTATCATCCAGACTATCATCCAGACTATCATCCAGACTATCATCCAGACTATCATCCAGACTATCATCCAGGCTATAATCCAGACTATCATCCAGACTATCATCCAAGCTATCATCCAGACTATCATCCAGACTATCATCCAGACTATCATCCAGACTATCATCCAGACTATCATCCAGACTATCATCCAGACTATCATCCAGACTATCATCCAGACTATCATCCAAGCTATCATCCAGACTATCATCCAGACTATCATCCAGACTATCATCCAGACTATCATCCAGACTATCATCCAAGCTATCATCCAGGCTATCATCCAGACTATCATCCAGACTATCATCCAGACTATCATCCAAGCTATCATCCAGACTATCATCCAGACTATCATCCAGACTATCATCCAGACTATCATCCAGACTATCATCCAGGCTATCATCCAGACTATCATCCAGACTATCATAGAGACTATCATCCAGACTATCATCCAGACTATCATCCAGACTATCATCCAGGCTATCATCCAGACTATCACCCAGAATATCATCCAGACTATCATCCAGACTATCCTCCAGACTATCATCCAGACTATCATCCAGACTATCATCCAGACTATCATCCAGACTATCATCCAGGCTATCATCCAGACTATCATCCAGACTATCATCCAGACTATCATCCAGACTATCATCCAGGCTATCATCCAGACTATCATCCAGACTATCATCCAGACTATCATTAAGACTATCATCCAGACTATCATCCAGACTATCATCCAGACTATCATCCAGACTATCATCCAGACTATCATCCAGGCTATCATCCAGACTATCATCCAGACTATCATCCAGATTATCATCCAGACTATCATCCAAGCTATCATCCAGACGGTTCTAGCGCTTCCCTATAATAATAATAATAATAATAATAATAATAATAATAATAATAATAATAATAATAATATTAATAATAATAATAATAATAATAATAATAATAATAATAATAATAATAATAATTGCCGTAATTGCTATAGACGAGGTGTGGGGGTTGTCATGGGGTGTGGGGGTTGTCAATGATCATGGGGTGTGGGGGTTGTCACGGGGTGTGGGGGTTGTCAGGGAGTGTGGGGGTTGTCAGGAAGTGTGGGGGTTGTCACGGGGTGTGGGGGTTGTCAGGGAGTGTGAGGGTTGTCAGGGAGTGTGAGGGTTGTCAGGGAGAGTGGGAGTTCTCAGGAAGTGAGGGTTGTCACGGGGTGTGGGGGTTGTCACGGTTTTTAAGGGTTATCAGGGAGTGTGGGGGTTGTCAGGGAGTGTGGAGGTTGTCAGGGAGTGTGGGGGTTGTCAGGGAGTGTGGGGGTTGTCAGGGAGTGTGGGGGTTGTCATGGGGTGTGGGGGTTGTCACGGGGTGTGAGGGTTGTCAGGGAGTGTGGGGGTTGTCAGGGAGTGTGTTGTCAGAAAGTGTGGGGGTTGTCATGGGGTGTGGGGGTTGTCAGTGTGGGGGTTGTCAGGGAGTGTGGGGGTTGTCAGGGAGTGTGGAGGTTGTCAGGGAGTGTGGGGGTTGTCAGGAAGTGTGGGGGTTGTGTGTGGGGGTTGTCAGGGCGTGTGGGGGTTGTCAGGGAGTGTGGGGGTTGTCAGGGAGTGTGGAGGTTGTCAGAGAGTGTGGGAGTTGTCAGAGAGTGTGGGGGTTGTCAGGGAGTGTAGGGGTTGTCAGTGTGGGGGTTGTCAGGGAGTGGGGGGTTGTCAGGGAGTGTGAGGGTTGTCAGGGAGTGTGGGGGTTGTCAGGGAGTGTGGGGGTTGTCAGAAAGTGTGGGGGTTGTCAGGGAGTGTGAGGGTTGTCAGGGAGTGTGGGGTTGTCAGAGAGTGTGAGGGTTGTTAGGGAGTGTGGGGGTTGTCAGGGAGGGTGGGGGTTGTCAGGGAGTGTGGGGGTTGTCAGGGAGTGTGAGGGTTGTCACAATGTGTGAGGGTTGTCAGGGTGTGGGGGTTGTCAGGGAGTGTGGGGGTTGTCAGGGAGTGTGGGGGTTTGTCAGAGAGTGTGGGGGTTGTCAGGGGGGACGGGGGTTGTCAGGGAGTGTGGGGGTTGTCAGGTAGTGTGGGGGTTGTCAGGGAGTGTGGGGTTGTCAGGGAGTGTGGGGGTTGTCAGGGAGTGTGGGGGTTGTCAGGGAGTGTGGGGGTTGTCACGGGATGTGGGGTTGTCAGGGAGTGTGGGGGTTGCCAGGGAGTGTGGGGGTTGTCAGGGAGTGTGAGGGTTGTCAGGGAGTGTGGGGGTTGTCACGGGGTGTGGGTTTGTCACGGAGTGTGGGGGTTGTCACGGGATGTGGGGGTTGTCAGGGAGTGTGGGGTTGTCAGGGAGTTTGGGGGTTGTCAGGGAGTGTGGGGATTGTCAGGGAGTGTGGGGGTTGTCTGGGAGTGTGGTTGTTGTCAGGGAGTGTGGGGGTTGTCAGGGAGTGTGGGGGTTGTCAGGGAGTGTGGGGATTGTCAGGGAGTGTGGGGGTTGTCAGGGAGTGTGGGAGTTGTCAGGGAGTGTGGGGGTTGTCAGGGAGTGTGAGGGTTGTCAGGGAGTGTGGGGGTTGTCAGGGAGTGTGGGGATTGTCAGGGAGTGTGGGGTTGTCAGGGAGTGTGGGGGTTGTCAGGGAGTGTAGGGATTGTCAGGGAGTGTGGGGGTTGTCAGGGAGTGTGGGATTTGTCAGGGAGTGTGGGGGTTGTCAGGGAGTGTGGGGGTTGTCAGGGAGTGTGGGGGTTGTCAGGGAGTGTGGGGATTGTCAGGGAGTGTGGGGGTTGTCAGGGAGTGTGGGAGTTGTCAGGGAGTGTGGGGGTTGTCAGGGAGTGTGAGGGTTGTCAGGGAGTGTGGGGGTTGTCAGGGAGTGTGGGGATTGTCAGGGAGTGTGGGGTTGTCAGGGAGTGTGGGGGTTGTCAGGGAGTGTGGGGGTTGTCAGGGAGTGTAGGGGTTGTCAGGGAGTGTGGGGGTTGTCAGGGAGTGTGGGGGTTTTCCGGGAGTGTGGGGGTTTTCAGGGAGTGTGGGGGTTGTCAGGGAGTGTGGGGGTTGTCACGGAGTGTGGGGGTTGTCAGGGAGTGCGGGGGTTGTCAGGGAGTGTGGGGTTGTCAGGGAGTGTGGGGGTTGTCAGGGAGTGTGGGGGTTGTCACGAGGTGTGGGGGTTGTCAGGGAGTTTGGGGGTTGTCAGGGAGTGTGGGGGTTGTCAGGGAGTGTGGGGGGTTGTCAGGGAGTGTGGGGATTGTCAGAGAGTGTTTGGGTTGTCAGGGAGTGTGGAGGTTGTCAGGGAGTGAGGAGGGTTGTCAGGGAGTGTGGGGGTTGGCAGGGAGTGTGGGGTTGTCAGGGAGTGTGGGGGTTGTCAGGGAGTGTGGGGGTTGTCAGGGAGTGTGAGGGTTGTCAGGGAGTATGGGGGTTGTCAGGGAGTGTGGGGGTTGTCAGGGAGTGTGGGGGTTGTCAGGGAGTGTGGGGGTTGTCAGGGTGTGTGGGGGTTGTCACGGAGCGTGGGGGTTGTCAGGGAGTGTAGGGGTTGTCAGTGAGTGTGGGGGTTGTCAGGGAGTGTGGGTGTTGTCAGGGAGTGTGGGGTTTGTCAGTGAGTGTGGGGGTTCTCAGGGAGTGTGAGGGTTGTCAGTGAGTGTGGTGGTTGTCAGGGAGTGTGGGGGTTGTCAGGGAGTGTTGGTGTTGTCTGGGAGTGTGGGGATTGTCAGTGAGTGGGGGGTTCTCAGGGAGTGTGGGGGTTGTCAGTGAGTGTGGGGGTTCTCAGGGAGTTTGGGGGTTCTCAGGGAGTGTGGGGGTTCTCAGGGAGTGTGGGGGTTGTCACGGAGTGTGGGGGTTGTCAGGGAGTGTGGGGGTTCTCAGGGAGTGTGGGGGTTGTCAGGGAGTGTGGGGGTTGTCACGGGATGTGGGGATTGTCACAGGGTGTTGGGGTTGTCACGGGGTGTGGGGGTTGCCACGCGGTGTCGGGGTTGCCATGGGGTGTGGGGGTTTCCACGGGGTGTGGGTGTTGTCAGGGTGTGTGGGGGTTGTCACGGGGTGTGGGTGTTTTCACGGGGTGTGGGGGTTGTCACGGGGTGTGGGGTTGTCACGGGGTGTGAGGGTTGTCACGGGGTGTGAGGGTTGTCATAGAGTGTGGGGGTTGTCACGGGGTGTGGGTTTGTCACGGAGTGTGGGGGTTGTCACGGGATGTGGGGGTTGTCAGGGAGTGTGGGGTTGTCTGGGAGTTTGGGGGTTGTCAGGGAGTGTGGGGATTGTCAGGGAGTGTGGGGGTTGTCAGGGAGTGTGGGAGTTGTCAGGGAGTGTGGGGTTTGTCAGGGAGTGTGGGGATTGTCAGGGAGTGTGGGGATTGTCAGGGAGTGTGGAGGTTGTCAGAGAGATTGGGAGTTGTCAGGGAGTGTGGGGGTTATCAGGGAGTGTGAGGGTTGTCAGGGAGTGTGGGGGTTGTCAGGGAGTGTGGGGATTGTCAGGGGGTGTGGGGTTGTCAGGGAGTGTGGGGGTTGTCAGGGAGTGTAGGGATTGTCATGGAGTGTGGGGGTTGTCACGGGGTGTGGGATTTGTCAGGGAGTGTGGGGGTTGTCAGGGAGTGTGGGGGTTGTCACGGAGTGTGGGGGTTGTCAGGGAGTGTGGGGATTGACAGGGAGTGTGGGGGTTGTCAGGGAGTGTGGGAGTTGTCAGGGAGTGTGGGGGTTGTCAGGGAGTGTGAGGGTTGTCAGGGAGTGTGGGGGTTGTCAGGGAGTGTGGGGATTGTCAGGGAGTGTGGAGGTTGTCAGGGAGTGTGGGGGTTGTCAGGGAGTGTGGGGGTTGTCAGGGAGTGTAGGGGTTGTCAGGGAGTGTGGGGGTTGTCAGGGAGTGTGGGGGTTTTCAGGGAGTGTGGGGGTTGTCAGGGAGTGTGGGGGTTGTCAGGGAGTGTGGGGGTTGTCAAGGAGTGTGGGGGTTGTCAGGGAGTGTGGGGGTTGTCAGGGAGTGTGGGGGTTGTCAAGGAGTGTGGGGGTTGTCAGGGAGGGTGGGGGTTGTCAGGGAGTGTGGGGTTTGTCAGGGAGTGTGGGGGTTGTCAGGGAGTGTGGGGTTTGTCAGGGGGTGTGGGGGTTGTCAGGGAGTATGGGGGTTGTCAGGGAGTGTGGGGGTTGTCAGGGAGTGTGGGGGGTTGTCAGGGAGTGTGGGGATTGTCAGAGAGTGTTTGGGTTGTCAGGGAGTGTGGAGGTTGTCAGGGAGTGAGGGGGTTGTCAGGGAGTGTGGGGGTTGTCAGGGAGTGTGGATTTGTCAGGGAGTGTGGGGGTTGTCAGGGAGTGTGGGAGTTGTCAGGGAGTGTGGGATTGTCAGGGAGTATGGGGGTTGTCAGGGAGTGTGGGGGTTGTCAGGGAGTGTGGGGGTTGTCAGGGAGTGTGGGGGTTGTCAGGGAGTGTGGGGGTTGTCACGGGGCGTGGGGTTGTCAGAAAGTGTGGGGGTTGTCAGTGAGTGTGAGGGTTGTCAGGGAGTGTGGGTGTTGTCAGGGAGTGTGGGGTTTGTCAGTGAGTGTGGGGGTTGTCAGGGAGTGTGAGGGTTGTCAGTGAGTGTGGGGGTTCTCAGGGAGTGTGGGGGTTGTCAGGGAGTGTTGGTGTTGTCAGGGAATGTGGGGATTGTCAGTGAGTGGGGGGGTTCTCAGGGAGTGTGGGGGTTGTCAGTGAGTGTGGGGGTTCTCAGGGAGTTTGGGGGTTCTCAGGGAGTGTGGGGGTTCTCAGGGAGTGTGGGGGTTGTCAGGGAGTGTGGGGGTTGTCAGGGAGTGTGGGGGTTCTCAGGGAGTGTGGGGGTTGTCAGGGAGTGTGGGGGTTGTCACGGGATGTGGGGATTGTCACAGGGTGTTGGGGTTGTCACGGGGTGTGGGGGTTGCCACGCGGTGTCGGGGTTGCCACGGGGTGTGGGGGTTTCCACGGGGTGTGGGTTTAGTCACGGGGTGTGGGGGTTGTCACGGGGTGTGGGTGTTTTCACGGGGTGTGGGGGTTGTCACGGGGTGTGGGGTTGTCACGGGGTGTGTGGGTTGTCACGGGGTGTGGGGGTTGTCAGGGAGTGTGGGGGTTGTCACGAGGTGTGGGGGTTTTCATGGGGTGTGGGGGTTGTCACGGGGTGTGGGGGTTGTCAGGGAGTGTGGGGGTTGTCACAGGGTGTGGGGGTTGTCACGGGGTGTGGGGGTTCACACGGGGTGTGGGGGTTGTTACGCGGTGTAGGGGTTGCCACGGGGTGTGGGGGTTGTCACGGGGTGTAAGGGTTGTCACGGGGTGTGGAGGTTGTCACGGGGTGTGAGGGTTGCCCTGGGGTGTGGGGGTTGCCACGAGGTGTGGGGGTTGTCACAGGGTGTGGGGGTTGTCACGGGGTGTGGGGGTTGTCACGGGGTGTGGGGTTTGACACGGGGTGTCGGGGTTGTCTGGGGGTGTGGGGACTGCCACGGGGTTTGGGGGTTGTCACGAGGTGTTGGGGTTGTCAAGGGGTGTGGGGGTTGTCACGGTGTGTGGGGTTTGCCACGGGGTGTGGGGGTTGTCACGGGGTTTGGGGGTTGCCACGGGGTGTGGGGGTTGCCACGGGGTGTGGGGGTTGTCACGGGGTTTGAGGGTTGTCACGGGGGTGGGGGTTGTCACGTGGTGTGGGGGTTGACACGGGGTGTGGGGGTTGCCACGGGGTGTGGGGGTTGCCACGGGGTGTGAGGGTTGTCACGGGGTGTTGGGGTTGCCACGGGGTGTGAGGGTTGCCACGGGGTGTAAGGGTTGCCACGGGGTGTGGGGGTTTTCACGGGGTGTGGGGGTTGTCACGGGGTGTGAGGGTTGGTACGAGGTGTGGGGGTTGCCACGGGGTGTGGGGGTTGTCACGGAGTGTGGGGGTTGTTACGGGATGTGGGGGTTGTTACGGGGTGTGGGGGTTGCCACTGGGTGTGGGGGTTGTCACGGGGTGTGGAGGTTGTCACGGGGTGTGTGGGTTGTCACGAGGTGTGTGGGTTGTCACGGGGTGTGGGGGTTGTCACGGGGTGTGGGAGTTGTCACGGGGTGTGGGGGTTGTCACGGGATGTTTGGGTTGCCACGGGATGTAGGGGTTGCCACGGGATGTAGGGGTTGCCACGGGATGTAGAGGTTGCCACGGGATGTATGGGTTGCCACGGGATGTAGGGGTTGCCACGGGATGTAGGGGTTGCCTCGGGATGTAGGGGTTGCCACGGGGTGTAGGGGTTGCCTCGGGATGTAGGGGTTGCCACGGGATGTAGGGGTTGCTACGGGATGTAGGGGTTGCCACGGGGTGTGGGGGTTGCCTCGGGACGTAGGGGTTGCCACGGGATGTAGGGGTTGCCACGGGACGTAGGGGTTGCCACGGGATGTAGGGGTTGCCTCGGGATGTAGGGGTTGCCACGGGATGTAGGGGTTGCCACGGAATGTAGGGGTTGCCACGGGATGTAGGGGTTGCCACGGGATGTAGGGGTTGCCACGGGGTGTGTGGGTTGCCACAGGGTGAGCGACTGAGTTATCATAATTTGTTGTGTTATCATCAGACCAGATTTAAAATCTTCGTGCAGGTGAAACTGGGACCGTCTACACGAGTCTCTGATCGCGGGTTCAAACCCCAACCGTGGTATGGTTTGGGACCGTCTCTTTCAAACATGTACCTCCGCGAAAGTGCATCATGGTAAATAACAAAAAGGCACAATACCGTGACTGGAACGATACACAAATAACCCGCACATAAAAGAGAGAAGCTTACGACGACGTTTCGGTCCGACTTGGACCATTGACAAAGTCACACTAACAGAGGTGGAGCAGGACGTGTCTCGTGTTTCTGTTCCTTCTTCATTTATTTTATTTCACCACTTCCCCTTTCACGCACCTCGGTGCGCTTGCTCTCCCTCTGTGGGTTTCTAGCTCTCTTGCAGTGCTCCCCTTCCTTTGTATTTGACTGGCTCGTCTTCCTTATTTCCCACTTCTACCACTACACTACTACTACCTCTTCTTCTTCTACTACAACTACTGATGAAATTAAGACACATGTGCGGCGTCTGGTTGTCTTTGTTGTGGACGTTTCGCCATCCAGTGGCTGGCTGGATGGCGAAACGTCTACGGTGGGGATGCCCGGGTGTTGTGCGTGTGTCATTTCATCCTGTCGGTATTACATACATTTCTTGTACTACTACTACTACTACTACTACTACTACTACTACTACTACTACTACTACTACTACTACCTCCACCTCTTCCTGCCTATATATAGCCGTCCTGCTCCACCTCTGTTAGTGTGACTTTGTCAATGGTCCAAGTCGGACCGAAACGTCGTCGTAAGCTTCTCTCTTTTATGTGCGGGCTATTTGTGCATCATGGTATATATATTTTTTAGCAGTTATAAATGTTTTATATGTTGGAAGGTTGAACCTGAGGGTTTTATAAAGCCAAGGTTCTTGAGGTTCTATCTGACTGCTATCTTAACTCGAAATATGAGAAATCTGATTTTTTTTCCTCACGCGTATGGAAGGTGACGTAAAGCGAGACCGTCTCGATCAATGTCGCCAGTTGCATCAGAACTTCTCGCCTCGTGCAAGGTAAGAGTAAGACACATGTGCAACATCTGGGTATCTTTATTGTAGACGTTTCGCCATCCAGTGGCTTTATCAATACAAATTCCAGGACATAACTTGAAGACAGTAGAACTATGTACAGAAGATGAGGTAATCAGTCTAGACGACTATGGTGCTGTTCGCACCTACTCCTAGGTTGAGGGACTGATTACCTCATCTTCTGTACATAGTTCTACTGTCTTCAAGTTATGTCCTGGAATTTGTATTGATAAAGCCACTGGATGGCGAAACGTCTACAATAAAGATACCCAGATGTTGCACATGTGTCTTACTCTCATCTTGTCGGTATTATATACCATTCGTACACATCGTGCAAGGTAGCTGGGGAGATTGCAGAGGAAACGACACACGCAAGTGCTGGAAACCATTATTCTTCCCTGTTGCAGAGATGTTGCTCCTTGCATGACTGCAGTCTTGCTAGTCAAATCTTTTCTGTATCTCTATCAAAGAACGCAGTTCAGCGAAGAAGCTCTGTGATGATATGATATTAGTCATCAACCTGCTGGTAACATCAACACCACATCTCTGTTAGCATCAGCAGACGTGGGTACTTGTGCTCTGTTACCTGTGTTCGCAAGGTACATCACCGTTGAGACTTCAAGAAAGGATTCCAGTGACGTCAGTTGTTCGATTCCCCAGCATATGTTTTCCTGGAGATCTGCACATTATTCAAGGAAGAGGAACTGTCTTGAAGAATGTGCGTACACGCACGACTGAGGCGCACCACCTATGCTCGCCATTTGATGAGAGTTCACAGGCCGAAGGAAAGAGGTGAATGCTAATATAACAGACATGATCTATATGGTTCGTGGTTTTGGGATGGTAGCCAAGACAAAAGTTTACAAAGGTCCATGATGATATAGTCAAAATCGTAAACGTCCTTAAGTC
>NC_091355.1:5889543-5922043 GCF_038502225.1 Cherax quadricarinatus
TTACTCACCATCCGAGTCCAGGTCTGGACATAAGTCATCTTGCTTGGTTCTCTGTTCTATCCAGAAGTCGTAGATGAGACAGGAAACGGGGCAGGCAGTCCAAGAAAGTGGAGCATACTCAAGGTGTGAGCGAAATTATGCCTCTACGGGCGAGGAGGTAGGAGATACATCCTACTGTTGTTGACTTCTTAGATGTCCTGCTTGCAAGATGTACCACGTGATTCTTCATAAAAATTTTGGAATCAAATTTCACCCTTAGGACATTCACTTCATCCCCGGGTTCCAACACTCTCCCATTCATTCTTACCATTGCCTAGAGACTATCATAATTCTTACCACTGCTTCAGCATTAATATTATGCTGCCTAGAGACTATCATAATTCTTACCACTGCTTCAGCATTAATATTATGCTGCCTAGAGACTATCATCATTCTTACCTCTGCTTCAGCATTAATATTATGCTGCCTAGAGACTATCATAATTCTTACCACTGCTTCAGCATTAATATTATGCTGCCTAGAGACTATCATAATTCTTACCACTGCTTCAGCATTAATATTATGCTGCCTAGAGACTATCATCATTCTTACCACTGCTTCAGCATTAATATTATGCTGCCTAGAGACTATCATAATTCTTACCACTGCTTCAGCATTAATATTATGCTGCCTAGAGACTATCATAATTCTTACCACTGCTTCAGCATTAATATTATGCTGCCTAGAGACTATCATAATTCTTACTGGCAGCTTAATATTATGCTGCCTAGAGACTATCATAATTCTTACCTCTGCTTCAGCATTAATATTATGCTGCCTAGAGACTATCATAATTCTTACCTCTGCTTCAGCATTAATATTATGCTGCCTAGAGACTATCATAATTCTTACCACTGCCTCAGCATTAATATTATGCTGCCTAGAGACTATCATAATTCTTACCACTGCTTCAGCATTAATATTATGCTGCCTAGAGACTATCATAATTCTTACCACTGCTTCAGCATTAATATTATGCTGCCTAGAGGCTATCATAATTCTTACCACTGCTTCAGCATTAATATTATGCTGCCTAGAGACTATCATAATTCTTACCACTGCTTCAGCATTAATATTATGCTAGAGGCTATCATAATTCTTACCACTGCTTCAGCATTAATATTATGCTGCCTAGAGGCTATCATAATTCTTACCACTGCTTCAGCATTAATATTATGCTGCCTAGAGGCTATCATAATTCTTACCACTGCTTCAGCATTAATATTATGCTGCCTAGAGGCTATCATAATTCTTACCACTGCTTCAGCATTAATATTATGCTGCCTAGAGACTATCATCATTCTTACCACTGCTTCAGCATTAATATTATGCTGCCTAGAGACTATCATCATTCTTACCACTGCTTCAGCATTAATATTATGCTGCCTAGAGGCTATCATAATTCTTACCACTGCCTCAGCATTAATATTATGCTTCCTGAATGATATATACTATCATCATTTGTGTTATGTCAGAAGTATATGTGACCTGCCATCGTTTTCCCCAGGTTGATATAGCTGTAAGCTGGTGATTGATGCAGCTGAGAGCAGCTGCCATTTCCGGTACATCAATCACCAGCTTACAGCTATATCAGTCCGGGGAAAACGATGGCAGGTGACATATGCTGCTGACATAACACAAATGATGATGTCCTCTAGGCACCATGATGGTAATGTTGGAGCAGTGGTAAGAATGAATGGGAGAGTATTGGTACCTGGGGATGAAATTGATATTCTCTCTCTCTCTCTCTCTCTCTCTCAAGCAAGTAGGTACCTGGGTGTTAGTTGATTGGTGTGGGTGGCATCCTGGGGGACAAGACTGAGGACCACAATGGAAATAAGACAGACAGTCCCTCGATGACGCTCTGACTTTCTCTGGCTATCGTGAATGGCTAACCCTCCAGGGTTAAAAATCCGAACGAAATCTTATCTTCTCTCTCTCTCTCTCTCTCTCTCTCTCTCTCTCTCTCTCTCTCTCTCTCTCTCTCTCTCTCTCTCTCTCTCTCTCTCTCTCTCTCTCTCTCCCTCCAAATTTCCCTAAAAAAAACAAAAACTGGGAAAAATAAAAATACCCAATCATGCACAGTCCAGACTCTTATCAATATTCTTCCAAATCTTGGGATCAAATCCCAAAGATTTTTAACATATTCTTTTGTTTACCTTCCCTAATTGGAAATTTGAGAGGGGTTATGTAATTGATGCTTATCTGATCAACGAAGCGAAGATAACGAAGCAAGAATAGGAATAAAAATAAAGGCAATGCAAATCCAGAGAACAAAATAAATATACCAGAGAGAAGACTATTAGGATGTTTTATTAAGAACAACAACAACAACAACAAAGGTAGCAGTAGCAGCAATAGTAGTAGTAGTAAGTGTAGTAGTAGTAATAGTAGCGGTAGTAACTCTGGATGCTGCGTGATGGTTGCGTCTATTGTCTTGAGTTTAATTCCTGTTAATATCTCAACAGTGATGCTGCTGCCTCGATTTTCTTTGATGTTTGTAATGTTGGATTAGAGATGACTGACGGCATCTGTGTTTGTGGTGAGTTACGTCTCTGATTTCCAGGCGGATGTTTACCTGGAGGGGTTTACCTGGAGGGTCTACTTGGAGGGTCTACCTCGAGGGTCTACTTGGAGGGTCTATCTGGAGGGTCTACCTGGAAGGTCTACTTGGAGGGTCTACCTGGAGGGTCTACCTGGAAGGTCTACTTGGAGGGTCTACCTGGAGGGTCTACCTGGAGGGTCTACTTGGAGGGTCTATCTGGAGGGTCTACCTGGAAGGTCTACTTGGAGGGTCTACCTGAAGGGTCTACCTGGAGGGTCTACTTGGAGGGTCTACCTGGAGGGTCTACCTGGAGGGTCTACCTGGAGGGTCTACTTGGAGGGTCTATCTGGAGGGTCTACCTGGAAGGTCTACTTGGAGGGTCTACCTGGAGGGTTTACCTGGAGGGTCTACCTGGAGGGTCTACCTGGAGGGTCTGCTTGGAGGGTCTATCTGGAGGGTCTACCTGGAAGGTCTACCTGGAGGGTTTACCTGGAGGGTTTACCTGGAGGGTTTACCTGGAGGGTTTACCTGGAGGGTTTACCTGGAGGGTTTACCTGGAGGGTTTACCTGGAGGGTTTACCTGGAGGGTTTACCTGGAGGGTTTACCTGGAGGGTTTACCTGGAGGGTTTACCTGGAGGGTTTACCTGGAAGGTCTACCTGGAGGGTCTACCTGGAGGGTCTACCTGGAGGGTCTACCTGGAGGGTCTACCTGGAGGGTCTACCTGGAGGGTCTACCTGGAGGGTCTACTTGGAGGGTCTATCTGGAGGGTCTACCTGGAAGGTCTACTTGGAGGGTCTACCTGGAGGGTCTACCTGGAGGGTTTACCTGGAGGGTCTACTTGGAGGGTCTACCTAGAGGGTCTACTTGGAGGGTCTACCTGGAGGGTCTATCTGGAGGGTCTACCTGGAAGGTCTACTTGGAGGGTCTACCTGGAGGGTCTACCTGGAGAGTTTACCTGGAGGGTCTACTTGGAGGGTCTACTTGGAGTCTACCTGGAGAGTCTATCTGGAGGGTCTGCCTGGAGGGTCTACCTGGAAGGTCTACCTGGAAGGTCTACCTGGGTCTACCTGGAGGGTCTATCTGGAGGGTCTACCTGGAAGGTCTACCTGGGTCTACCTGGAGGGTCTACATTTATCACACACATACATGTATACATACATGATAGTACATGTGAGTACTTAGGAATACATGAGAGTACATGTGAATACCTGTAAGCAAATAACAGTACGTGCCAGTACATAGTACTCTATGGGAATGTATACGAGTATATAACAGATCGTGAGAGTACATGGTACTCACATACGTACATGTATATATACACATACGTGCTCGCACATACACCTCATACAAAAGCAGACCAATTGCCCATTGTAAACACACACACACACACACACACACACACACACACACACACAACTAGGTCAAGCAAGGTCGCGCCTCAACATCGTGTGAGAACAGTGACCTCTAAGTGAAAGAGAGAGAGGGGAGGGGAAGCAAGGGGGGAGGGAAATACCGCAGAAGGGGGGGGCGTGGAGGAGGGAGAGGAAAGGAGGGGTAAGGGGAAGGAGAGGGGTAGGGGAGAGTGGGGAGGCTGTGTAGGTGACCTTGTGTGGTGGTGGCATCATGACCTAATATAAACAGGTCACGTTGCTTTGGTAAACCCTCTTCTTCCCCCCTCTCTCTCCCCCTCCAAGGTGACCACTCCCTCCCCCTGCACCTTCAAGGTGACCCCTCCCTCCCTACTCCAAGGAGATCCCCTCGTTTCCCCCAAAAGGTGACCCCTCCATACCCCCCCACCACCACCAAGATTATACCTCCCTCTCTCCCTCCCCACCATCAAAGTGACCCCCTCCTTCCCCCTCCACCACCACCAAGGTGACCCCTTCCCTCCCCCTCCACCACCACCAAGGTGACCCCTCCCTTCCCCTCCACCACCACCAAGGTGACCCCCGCCTTCCCCCTCCCCCACCACCAAGGTGACCCCTCCCTCCCCCTCCACCACCACCAAGGTGACCCTTCCCTCCCCCTCCACCACCACCAAGGTGACCCTTCCCTCCCCCTCCACCACCACCAAGGTGACCCCTTACCTCCCCCTCCACCACCACCCAGGTGACCCTTCCCTCCCCCTCCACCACCACCAAGGTGACCCCTTCCCTCCCCCTCCACCACCACCAAGGTGACCCCTTCCCTCCCCCTCCACCACCACCAAGGTGACCCCTTCCCTCCCCCTCCACCACCACCAAGGTGACCCCTTCCCTCCCCCTCCACCACCACCAAGGTGACCACTTCCCTCCCCCTCCACCACCACCAAGGTGACCCCTTCCCTCCCCCTCCACCACCACCAAGGTGACCCCTTCCCTCCCCCTCCACCACCACCAAGGTGACCCCTCCCTCCCCCGCCACCACCACCAAAGTGACCCTTCCCTCCCCCTCCACCACCACCAAGGTGACCCTTCCCTCCCCCTCCACCACCACCAAGGTGACCCTTCCCTCCCCCTCCACCACCACCAAGGTGACCCCTTCCCTCCCCCTCCACCACCACCAAGGTGACCCTTCCCTCCCTCTCCCCCTTTCCATTTACCAAATTAAACATCCCATTATACTTCATTCTCTTATTTATTCTACATTTTCTTATTTTCCTCTTATTTTGATCTACGCATCTTGCTGGAGTTTGTTGACATCTTGTCTTCTTGTCTTCTGGTCTTCTGGTCTTCTTGTCTTCTTGTCATCTTGTCTTGTCTTCTTGTCTTCTGGTCTTCTGGTCTTCTTGTCTTCTTGTCTTCTTGTCATCTTGTCTTGTCTTCTTGTCTTCTGGCCTTCTGGTCTTCTGGTCTTCTTGTCTTCTTGTCTTCTTGTCTTCTTGTCTTCTTGTCTTGTCTTCTTGTCGTCTTGTCTTCTTGTCTTGTCTTCTTGTCTTCTTGTCTTGTCGTCTTGTCGTCTTGTCTTCTTGTCTTCTTGTCTTGTCTTCTTGTCTTCTTGTCTTCTGGTCTTCTTGTCTTCTTGTCTTCTTGTCTTGTCTTCTTGTCTTCTTGTCTTCTTGTCTTCTTGTCTTCTTGTCTTGTCTTCTTGTCTTCTTGTCTTCTTGTCTTCTTCTTGTGTTCTTGTCTTCTTGTCTTGTCTTCTTGTCTTCTTGTCTTCTTGTCTTCTTGTCTTGTCTTCTTGTCTTCTTGTCTTCTGGTCTTCTTGTCTTCTTGTCTTGTCTTCTTGTCTTCTTGTCTTCTTGTCTTCTTGTCTTGTCTTCTTGTCTTCTTGTCTTCTTGTCTTATTCTTGTGTTCTTGTCTTCTTGTCTTGTCTTCTTGTCTTCTTGTCTTCTTGTCTTGTCTTCTTGTCTTCTTGTCTTGTCTTCTTGTCTTCTGGTCTTCTTGTCTTCTTGTCTTCTTGTCTTCTTGTCTTGTCTTCTTGTCTTCTTGTCTTCTTGTCTTCTTGTCTTCTTGTCTTCTTCTTGTGTTCTTGTCTTCTTGTCTTGTCTTCTTGTCTTCTTCTTGTGTTCTTGTCTTCTTGTCTTGTCTTCTTGTCTTCTTGTCTTCTTCTTGTGTTCTTGTCTTCTTGTCTTGTCTTCTTGTCTTCTTCTTGTGTTCTTGTCTTCTTGTCTTGTCTTCTTGTCTTCTTGTCTTCTTGTCTTCTTCTTGTCTTGTCTTCTTGTCTTCTTGTCTTCTTGTCTTCTTGTCTTCTTCTTGTCTTGTCTTCTTGTCTTCTTGTCTTCTTCTTGTCTTGTCTTCTTGTCTTCTTGTCGTCTTGTCTTCTTGTCTTCTTGTCTTGTCTTCTTGTCTTCTTGTCTTGTCTTCTTGTCTTCTTGTCTTGTCTTCTTGTCTTCTTGTCTTCTTGTCTTCTTGTCGTCTTGTCTTCTTGTCTTCTTGTCTTGTCTTCTTGTCTTCTTGTCTTGTCTTCTTGTCTTGTCTTCTTGTCTTCTTGTCTTCTTGTCTTCTTGTCTTGTCTTCTTGTCTTCTTGTCTTGTCTTCTTGTCTTCTTGTCTTGTCTTCTTGTCTTCTTCTTGTCTTCTTGTCTTGTCTTCTTGTCTTCTTGTCTTGTCTTCTTGTCTTCTTGTCTTCTTGTCTTCTTGTCTTGTCTTCTTGTCTTCTTGTCTTCTTCTTGTCTTCTTGTCTTGTCTTCTTGTCTTCTTGTCTTGTCTTCTTGTCTTCTTCTTGTCTTCTTGTCTTGTCTTCTTGTCTTCTTGTCTTGTCTTCTTGTCTTCTTGTCTTCTTGTCTTGTCTTCTTGTCTTGTCTTCTTGTCTTCTTGTCTTCTTCTTGTCTTCTTGTCTTGTCTTCTTGTCTTCTTGTCTTGTCTTCTTGTCTTCTTGTCTTCTTCTTGTCTTCTTGTCTTGTCTTCTTGTCTTGTCTTCTTGTCTTCTTGTCTTCTTCTTGTCTTCTTGTCTTGTCTTCTTGTCTTCTTGTCTTGTCTTCTTGTCTTCTTGTCTTGTCTTCTTGTCTTCTTGTCTTGTCTTCTTGTCTTCTTGTCTTCTTCTTGTATTCTTGTCTTCTTGTCTTGTCTTCTTGTCTTCTTGTCTTCTTCTTGTATTCTTGTCTTCTTGTCTTGTCTTCTTGTATTCTTGTCTTCTTGTCTTGTCTTCTTGTCTTCTTGTCTTGTCTTCTTGTCTTCTTGTCTTCTTGTCTTGTCTTCTTGTATTCTTGTCTTCTTGTCTTGTCTTCTTGTCTTCTTGTCTTCTTGTCTTCTTGTCTTCTTGTATTCTTGTCTTCTTGTCTTGTCTTCTTGTATTCTTGTCTTCTTGTCTTGTCTTCTTGTATTCTTGTCTTCTTGTCTTGTCTTCTTGTCTTCTTGTATTCTTGTCTTCTTGTATTCTTGTCTTCTTGTATTCTTGTCTTCTTGTCTTGTCTTCTTGTATTCTTGTCTTCTTGTCTTGTCTTCTTGTCTTCTTGTCTTCTTGTCTTCTTGTCTTCTTGTATTCTTGTCTTCTTGTCTTGTCTTCTTGTCTTCTTGTCTTCTTGTATTCTTGTCTTCTTGTCTTGTCTTCTTGTCTTCTTGTCTTCTTGTCTTGTCTTCTTGTATTCTTGTCTTCTTGTCTTCTTGTCTTCTTGTCTTCTTGTCTTCTTGTCTTCTTGTATTCTTGTCTTCTTGTCTTGTCTTCTTGTATTCTTGTCTTCTTGTCTTGTCTTCTTGTATTCTTGTCTTCTTGTCTTGTCTTCTTGTATTCTTGTCTTCTTGTCTTGTCTTCTTGTCTTCTTGTCTTCTTGTATTCTTGTCTTCTTGTCTTGTCTTCTTGTATTCTTGTCTTCTTGTCTTGTCTTCTTGTCTTCTTGTCTTCTTGTCTTCTTGTCTTCTTGTATTCTTGTCTTCTTGTCTTCTTGTCTTCTTGTATTCTTGTCTTCTTGTCCTGTCTTCTTGTCTTCTTGTCTTCTTGTCTTCTTGTCTTCTTGTCTTCTTGTCTTGTCTTCTTGTATTCTTGTCTTCTTGTCTTGTCTTCTTGTCTTCTTGTCTTCTTGTATTCTTGTCTTCTTGTCTTGTCTTCTTGTATTCTTGTCTTCTTGTCTTGTCTTCTTGTCTTCTTGTCTTCTTGTATTCTTGTCTTCTTGTCTTGTCTTCTTGTATTCTTGTCTTCTTGTATTCTTGTCTTCTTGTATTCTTGTCTTCTTGTCTTGTCTTCTTGTATTCTTGTCTTCTTGTCTTGTCTTCTTGTCTTCTTGTCTTCTTGTCTTCTTGTCTTCTTGTATTCTTGTCTTCTTGTCTTGTCTTCTTGTCTTCTTGTCTTCTTGTCTTCTTGTCTTCTTGTCTTGTCTTCTTGTCTTCTTGTCTTCTTGTCTTCTTGTATTCTTGTCTTCTTGTCTTGTCTTCTTGTATTCTTGTCTTCTTGTCTTGTCTTCTTGTCTTCTTGTCTTGTCTTCTTGTCTTGTCTTCTTGTCTTCTTGTCTTCTTGTCTTCTTGTCTTGTCTTCTTGTATTCTTGTCTTCTTGTCTTGTCTTCTTGTCTTCTTGTCTTGTCTTCTTGTCTTCTTGTCTTCTTGTCTTCTTGTCTTGTCTTCTTGTCTTCTTGTCTTCTTGTCTTCTTGTCTTGTCTTCTTGTCTTCTTGTCTTCTTGTCTTCTTGTCTTGTCTTCTTGTCTTCTTGTCTTGTCTTCTTGTCTTCTTGTCTTCTTGTCTTCTTGTCTTCTTGTCTTGTCTTCTTGTCTTGTCTTCTTGTCTTCTTGTCTTCTTGTCTTGTCTTCTTGTCTTCTTGTCTTGTCTTCTTGTCTTGTCTTCTTGTCTTCTTGTCTTCTTGTCTTGTCTTCTTGTCTTCTTGTCTTGTCTTCTTGTCTTGTCTTCTTGTCTTCTTGTCTTGTCTTCTTGTCTTCTTGTCTTGTCTTCTTGTCTTCTTGTCTTCTTGTCTTGTCTTCTTGTCTTCTTGTCTTGTCTTCTTGTCTTCTTGTCTTGTCTTCTTGTCTTCTTGTCTTGTCTTCTTGTCTTCTTGTCTTCTTGTCTTCTTGTCTTCTTGTCTTGTCTTCTTGTCTTCTTGTCTTGTCTTCTTGTCTTCTTGTCTTCTTGTCTTCTTGTCTTCTTGTCTTCTTGTCTTCTTGTCTTGTCTTCTTGTCTTGTCTTCTTGTCTTGTCTTCTTGTCTTCTTGTCTTCTTGTCTTCTTGTCTTCTTGTCTTCTTGTCTTGTCTTCTTGTCTTGTCTTCTTGTCTTCTTGTCTTGTCTTCTTGTCTTCTTGTCTTGTCTTCTTGTCTTCTTGTCTTGTCTTCTTGTCTTCTTGTCTTCTTGTCTTCTTGTCTTCTTGTCTTGTCTTCTTGTCTTCTTGTCTTGTCTTCTTGTCTTCTTGTCTTCTTGTCTTCTTGTCTTGTCTTCTTGTCTTCTTGTCTTTCCTCTGCTACACAGTCTTCAGATTAGGGAAGAAAATAATTTGCTTTGATAATCTTTTTCGTAAACATAATTTCTTCGTCATTATAATCACTCATCTTTTTGTCTTCTTCTTTCTCCTCCTCTTCCTTCGTCTTCGTCTTCTTCTTTTTCTTTTTCTCCTTCTCCTCCTCTTGACTCACTATATCGTAATGACACGATTGCTGGCCTGGAGTTTTACTATTCACTTGCCGCGAGTTCAACCCCCACCCGTACCGTGGTTTCCTCTCTTCTTCTAAGTATTATTAATATTGATCTTGTCGTTGTTGCACTTTCGCTACAACCTAAAAACTATTATCTTTCAATAGTACATTTAAAAGCTATGTTCCCACCTTCTTATTAAGCACCAAACATATATAGATAAGGAACAGGGTGAAGTTGGAGCCATATTTGGAACAGAGCAATAATTTGGTCAGTTGGTTTGACTAATCTAATGTTCGTAAGTTGTAAAGAAGTGTTGCAGATTTATATCAACTCAGGAATAAGTGATGGTCAATGAAGGTTGCAGCCAGTGTAGCGGGTTTGGGTTTGAGAAGGACCTGCCAAGTATGGGCCAGCAGACCTGCTGCAGTGTTCCTCCTTTCTTATGTTCTCGTGAAAGTGGTGATGGTTGCCCGTCGTGTGGTATAACTGCTATCCTCTGGTTGTCTAGCACGTTGATCCAGGGGGAAAGGAACCTCGAGAACTTTGGCCTTGTACATAACATTGAGGCCACTGACATCTCCCCGGTGTTGAAGATTGCTGAAATAACTGACCCAACTAGACCGGGTCAAGGCGAGGGTGTTAGTCACCTTGCATGGTTCTTTAAGTTGTCTAGTAGTCAGAGATGGTAAGATGGCAGGCAATAAAAGAGAGTGTTGCATACTCAAGGTGAGAGCGAACCAGAGATTTGTAGAGAGTTTTGCAACCTCTGCTCTTGACCAGGGACCTGATGCATCTTAACACAGTCACTTGTGTTTAATTTTCTTGTCTTTAAGATTCTTTACATGATTCTGCACAGTCACTATAGTTGAAGTGACCCTTACCCCAGGACGGCAGCCTCCCCCAGGACGTCAACCTGCCCCAGGACGTCAACCTGCCCCAGGACGTCAGCCTCCCCCAGGACGTCAGCCTCCCCCAGGACGTCAACCTGCCCCAGGACGTCAACCTACCCCAGGACGTCAGCCTCCCCCAGGACGTCAACCTGCCCCAGGACGTCAACCTACCCCAGGACGTCAACCTACCCCAGGACATCAACCTACCCCAGGACGTCAACCTGCCCCAGGACGTCAACCTGCCCCAGGACGTCAACCTGCCCCAGGACGTCAACCTGCCCCAGGACGTCAACCTGCCCCAGGACGTCAACCTGCCCCAGGACGCCAACCTACCCCAGGACGTGAACCTGCCCAAGGACGTCAACCTACTCCAGGACATCAACCTGCCCCAGGACGTCAACCTGCCCCTGGACGTTACTGTGTGGTGATAGTCTATGTCAACCTGCTCCAGGACGCTACTGTTTATCTGGAGTTTATCTGGAGAGAGTTCCGGGGGTCAACGCCCCCGCGGCCCGGTCTGTGACCAGGCCTCCTTAGGTCATTGTCCCAGGATGCGACCCACACCAATCGACTAACACCCAGGTACCCCATTTTACTGATGGGGAACATAGACAACAGGTGGAAAGAAACACGTCCAATGTTTCTACTCTGGCTGGGAATCGAACCCAGGCCCTCACTGTGTGAAGCGAGAGCGTTAACCACCAGGCCACCAGGCAATACTCTTTATAAATTTACGCTGGAAGACCAACCATCACATCTCGTAACGTAATATTTAACTTTTTTAAACGGATGGTCAGGGAAGCCAGGGTAAGGCCTCATTCAAATGACCAAAAACTCCGTTGACGTCGTCACAAAGACCAGCGACAGTAAGGAACTTCCTGACTCTCCTGCCATACAAAATACCACCTTCATCCATAGTAACTGTGTCACCTGTTGTTATACATTTCTTGAATTCGACTTCAGACCAACTGGTGTGGATTTATATTTCGAAATGTGTATACATACTTCAATATAAATTTGGGAGCCAGAGATTCAAAAATTCTTTTGATATTTATAGGTCGATTCAGCTTGCCATGTTGACTAGCAGACACATGGAGAGAGAGAGAGACAGACAGACAGACAGACACAGGGAGACAGACGAGAAAGCGAGAGACAGACAAAGAGAGAGAGAGACAGACAGACAGACAGAGAGGGAGAGAGAGAGGTGGGAGATAAATCTTAGAGAAAGGAATGTACTTATCTATTTGTGGTCGCAGGGGTCGAGTCACAACTGCTGGCCGTGTTGCAGCAAGTCTGGTAATCAGTGAGGCTCTTGCATTCTGTGAGGGAGACCACTTCAAGAATAGTAACGGTGAGCCCCTCCAAGAATAGTAACAGTGAAACCAGCTCAAGAACAGTAAAAGTGAATCCAGCTCAAGAATAGTAACAGTGAATTCAGCCCAAGAATGGTAACAGTGAATCCAGCCCAAGAATGGTAACAGTGAATCCAGCCCAAGAATAGTAACAGTGAATCCAGCCCAAGAATGGTAACAGTGAACCCAGCCCAAGAATGGTAAGTGAATCCAGCCCAAGAATGGTAACAGTGAATCCAGCCCAAGAATGGTAACAGTGAATCCAGCCCAAGAATAGTAACAGTGAATCCAGCCCAAGAATGGTAACAGTGAATCCAGCCCAAGAATGGTAACAGTGAATCCAGCCCAAGAATGGTAACAGTGAATCCAGCCCAAGAATGGTAACAGTGAATCCAGCCCAAGAATAGTAACAGTGAATCCAGCCCAAGACTAGTAACGGTGAACGCAGCCCAAGAATGGTAACAGTGAACCCAGCCCATGAATGGTAAGTGAATCCAGCCCAAGAATAGTAACAGTGAATCCAGTATAAGAATAGTAAGTGAATTCAGCCCAAGAATAGTAACAGTGAATCCAGCCCAAGAATGGTAAGTGAATTCAGCCCAAGAATGGTAACAGTGAATCCAGCCCAAGAATGGTAACAGTGAATCCAGCCCAAGAATAGTAAGTGAATCCAGCCCAAGAATAGTAACAGTGAATCCAGCCCAAGAATGGTAACGGTGAACCCAGCAAAAGAATAGTAACAGTGAATCCAGCCCAAGAATAGTAACAGTGAACCCACTATAAAAATAACATCAATGAAAACGATATTTGTTTTGAGAATAAAGGGGAAGGCAGCATCCGGACAGGTCAGTGGCTACACTGAGAAAGATGACAACTGAATTGCCTCACTGTAAAAAGATATCTGAAGAGCCTGTCTTAATTTAGAGACGAAGCGCTGCTCTGCGCAGAGCTTTTATAGAGTCTCTGACTTCATCAAGCTCTACGTAGAGGAAGGTGGAGTTTGGATAACTGCTCGCTCATTTATTAATCCTGACTGTTCAATAAGATATTACAAGAACCACAAAGGAACTAAGTCACTTTCATTGACCTTTCTTGGGGTTATTCTGGTGCGTAATTTCTACACATATGCTGCTATGTATGATAATTTATGTATCCGTATTTATGTATACCTGTACTTAAATGAACTTACTTCACTTGTTTGTGTGTGATGCTTAGTCTCAGAGAGCATTTACGTAAACATTCCGGAGTCTCTCTCTCTCTCTCTCTCTCTCTCTCTCTCTCTCTCTCTCTCTCTCTCTCTCTCTCTCTCTCTCTCTCTTTCTTTTTTTACCTAACCTTAATTATTCTAGTTTAAAACAAAACGTCCAAAAATTGGCATTTTAAAATTACGACGTGTTGTATATAGTGGGATGTAGTGAGGGAGATGATGGTGATGGTGGGGATGGTAGGGGAGGAAGATGGTGATGGTAGGGGAGGAAGATGGTGATGGTAGGGGAGGAAGATGGTGATGGTAGGGGAGGAAGGTGATGATGGTAGGGGAGGAAGATGGTGATGGTAGGGGAGGAAGATGATGGTACAGATGGTTGGGGAGGGAGATGGAGACGGTGAAGGTGCTAGGGAAGGGGCTTGGGGACACCAGCAGAATCTTAACTGGTCATTTTTAAAAGCCTTCTGGACTCGCCCTTTTCCCCCCAAAATCTTACCTGCATCGCTAGCCAGTCATCTGAAATGTCGCCATGGCAACCGTGTGGGCGGGGCGCGGGGTGTGCGTCGCTCGTGACGTCACTACTGCGTCTCACATCCCCCAGCCAGTCATGTGAGAGGTTACCATGGCAACCGTGTGGGCGGGGCGCGTGGTGTGTGTCGGCCGTGACGTCACTATTGCGTCACGGGTCAGCGGAATCAATGGTGGAACCTCTGCCAATTTTAGGCTACAAATCCAGATGGCTCTCAACTTGCATTTTGCACTTACAATGCAGTACTATTTTTAGCACTTGTAGAGAGGCGGAAAACGAAAGAACTTGTGTGTTTGAATGAATTTTCGTTACAAGATACAACGAAGAAGAATTAACAAAAAAGGCACTAAGGAGAGAGAAACTTACCACGACGTTTCGGTCAGACTTGGAACACTATCAAGTGTGACTTGTAAATGGTCCAAGTTAGACCGAAACGTCATCAGTTTACCTGGAGTCTACCTGGAGGGTGGTCCAGGGGTCAACGCCCCCGTGGCCCGGTCCACGACCAGGTATCCCGATGGATCAGGGACTGATCACCCAGGCTGTTACTGCTGGCCGCATGCAATCCAACCAGCAGTAACAGCCTGGCTGATCAGTCCTTGATCCGCCGGGAGGCCTGGTCATGGACCGAGCCGCTTGCTATGTGCGGGTTATTTGTATAACCAGAAGTGATGACACGTATTGGACGTTAAGGTAAATATGTGTGAGCTGGGAAGTGACACTCGTTATTACGGAAAAAAATACTCTGTCAGTAATCACCAAGAACAGTCAGGCCACTTAATCTATCTTACATTCTCTCTCTCTCTCTCTCTCTCTCTCTCTCTCTCTCTCTCTCTCTCTCTCTCTCTCTCTCTCTCTCTCTCTCTCTATCTATCTATCTATCTATCTATTTATCTATCTATCTATCTATCTCTACCCAAAAACCTCTTCACTATTTTATCCCACCCTCCCTTCCCATATATATATATATATATATATATATATATATATATATATATATATATATATATATATATATATATATATATATATATATATATATATATATATATATATACTTGTTATACAATAACTGTATAACAAGCAGTGGTAACACTACTGTATAACAAGCAGTGGGACCACCACTAGATAACAAGCAGTGGGAAACACCAATGGATAACAAGCAGTGGGAGGACATTATTAATTCTGCCTACCTATCAGCATAGGCCTCCACCACAACTGAATTTCTCACACAGCCGTCGCATAGACAAGAAACATACACTGACAGGTGTATGTCTGTCTCTCAGTATATAAACACTGAGAGACAGACATACAAAGTATTCTTGACCGGTGGTGCACAGGTAACATTCAGCCTTAATGACCCTCGTGTGGTAGATAGGCTGTGAACCATCCCCATTAACCAGCCAGTCTGTCAGGCGCTGACAAGGGAAGTCATACTGCCAGGATCAAGGTATCCTTCAGCACATAGCCACATAGCTTTCTTTATACTGTCAGCTTGGGGACAGTCTCTGAAAGCCTTGATCGTCTAGACTCTAAAGGGTCCTGTGTGTGAGTTTAGATTCTGTTGGCTATATCCAATTTGGAACATACGTAGCTTCTGGGAAGGATATATACAAGAGAGATGCATTTCTCCAGTGTATATACGCGAATAGGTGTATTTTTATCAGTATATACGCCAATAGGTGTATTTCTATCAGTATATATACATATATACCAATAGGTATATTTCTCCCAGTGTATATGCACTGAGAGTTGACTCAAATCTCTATTTTAGGGATCAGAGTATTCTAGATTAGTGCGAAGAGGTGATATGCAGTCTCAATGACCCTCGTGCAGTCGCTAGGCTTTAAACCCAATCAATCAACCAAGTAGTTTTGGTAGCACAGGTTGTCTAGTGTAAATGTTGTGTCCAACGTGGATATAGTTGTATTTAACTTAATTAAGTGTTGAGGTTGACTCCGGGAGCAAAGATTGTCACTGTTGACGAGTCTCCTTAACAAACCATTACACACACATAAACACAGTCTATATACTGTACTGTACGGATTTAGTGTGGCTGGTCTGGGTGTTTATGGACTATGTTGTGTGGATTTATCGAAGGCAGTCTTCTGCAGACAGGTGTGTGTGTGTGTGTGTGTGTGTGTGTGTGTGTGTGTGTGTTTGTGTGACGTTTGTACGTGTAATTACGTATGCGTATTGTGCACGCATATGTACAAGTACATACACGTATTACTCACTGCTTTGTAACTTTTTTGTAATTCAGTCTGATTGGTGTTGGTGTTTACATGATGTATGTACTTGTGTGGACTTAGTTTCTGACTGTTCTAGGTCTGCACTGTTGTCTTGTATGCTCTTCAGAGTGGTATGTTGGTAAGCTGCACCACACGTCTGAACTCTTGTAGGGCTTAAAGTTTGTGTGTGATGCTTGAACTTAGTCTAGTAATCACATGTAAGTTATCTTACGTCTGGGATACAGGCTGGTAGACTCGGGATTACTTGTTATATTATGTTCAATATTGTGACTGTCGTTTCTGATACAGGTATTGTACTTCGTTCTTCTAACTATACCCCCGGCCGGGATTGAACCCGCGGTCATAGAGTCTCAAAACTCCAGCCCGTCGCGTTAGCCACTAGACCAGCTAGCGACAATAAGATTCATCCAACTAGGTATATTTCTACACCATAGGAAGGTTAGCACAGGTACCTGTGGTCACAGAGGTGCCTGTGCTAACCTTCCTATGGTGTAGAAATATACCTAGTTGGATGAATCTTATTGTGGCTAGCTGGTCTAGTGGCTAACGCGACGGGCTGGAGTTTTGAGACTCTATGACCGCGGGTTCAATCCCGGCCGGGGGTATGGTTTGTTTGCAATCGTGTCATTACGATTTCTTGAGTTCGTTCTTCTAAAGTCGGTGATGGACTGTAACCATAGCAACACAATGGAAACAAATCACCTTGTCTGACTTTTTCGGGTTATCTTACGTAATTTACACTGTGTAAGATAATTGTACTTATGTGTACCTGTGGCTTAATGAAGTTTATTACCTTAAGTGATAACCTTGGAGCCAAGAGAAGCAGTGAGGAGCACTGGCGGTCTTGTGCTCCTTGCAAGACACCTGTTACATGCTTGCATTGTCTTCGTGACTTTCTTGAGGTCTTCCAAGAGGTACTGTGGAGTGCCTGGCACTGTGGAGTGCCTAGCACTGTGGAGTGCCTAGCACTGTGGAGTGCCTGGCACTGCTGAGTGCCTAGCACTGTGGAGTGCCTGGCACTGTTGAGTGCCTAGCACTGTGGAGTGCCTAGCACTGTTGAGTGCCTAGCACTGCGGATTGCCTGGCACTGCGGAGTGCCTGCCACAGTGCCAACCTTTATATCACATATTTTCACCCATAAATTAACCTGCATTTTCCATTTAAAAAAACTGTGTCTGTTTATCTGTCTACCATATTCATCCATATCTATATTGACCGTATTAGCTTAGTCTATTAATTAGTCTCTATCTGTCTATCCCTCTATCTATCTTTTCCACTCCTCTCATCATTCTCTCTCTGACGTTACTTATAGATCGATGCTTGCGTCCGTAACCCCCTCCCCTCCTACTTCCCCTCCCTTTCCTTCTTCCCCTCCCTCTCAGCCTTCCCCTCCCCCCTTCTTCCCCTCCCCCTCCTTCTTCCCCTCACCCTCCCCCCATTCCCGTCTTACTCTTCCCTGTATCCTCAACTCCATGTCCTTCACTCCCCCTTCCCCTCCACCACCCTCCCTCCTGACATCAACACTTGTCCTCCACCACCCTCCCTCCTGTCATCAACACTTGTCCTCCACCTTGTGTTCCTTCTCTTTGCTCCCGTTCCTCACCTTTTCGTAATGCGCTTCTCACCACTTAATGCTCCACTTAATCCCTACTCTACGCGGCAGAGAAATGATAATGGGATTAACGATGTACGAAATATGCGAAGGAATTCAATTGTATCTCTCTCTCTCTCTCTCTTTCACGCAGGGTTTTACAATGTTAGGTTAAGGGTTCCTTACTCTATTGAGAAGCTGAGAGACGTAACCTACGTCATCTCTCTCTCTCTCTCTCTCTCTCTCTCTCTCTCTCTCTCTCTCTCTCTCTCTCTCTCTCTCTCTCTTTCTCCAGTCCGGTATCACTTATACAAAGAGAATCACAGAAATAACCACCCTGGAGTTAGGCTACTCTCGCCCTTGTAGTCAGGTATCATAAGGATGGTCGTGGCAGGGCAAGACGTATACACTTCCGCGTTTGTTTACGTCACAGACGTCTTCAAGACGACGTCTAGACACTGACTCAATTGTATTTTCATCTCTATTTATATGGGCGATTAATGCCATTTTTGTTTATGGTTATTATTGTTTTGGTGAGGTTTGAAGCCTGTCTACTGGACGTGAGTAGTTAAGGGAAATTTTTCACCTGGGTTTTATGGAACCCCGAAAAGGTTCCACAAAAGTCCTTAGGGTTTCAAGGAACCCCAAAAAAGGTTCCCCAATATCCCTAGGGATTCTAGGAACCCCGGAAAAGGTTCCGCAAAACCCCTAGGGTTTCAAGGAACCCCAAAAACAAGGTTCCACAAAAGCCCTTGAGGTTTCAAGGAACCCTTTGTGAAACCCCTTCTCGAAGTCACTGACCAAAATGACGTACACAGACGTTCGTCTGCCTCAGGTCGGCAGTATTGACTCCTGACACAACAAGTGGATAATTTGTAAATAATTCTTGGCTCCGGCTCTTGAAATGCGTAACAAAAAAAAATCCCTAATCAAATCTAATTCATCCGAACGAAAATTGCACAGAGTGTCCGGAAGGCTGATCACCTCGCCACAGCCTGTTGCTCTGCTACTGAGGATATTGCTACAGATAGCATCTGTAGTAATAGTTATGATAGAAGATTAGTGTTTATAGCCGATATATGATGCTTAGCTCTCTGGATCTGTAATTTTTAAATGATTCTGTGAGTTTAAGTGAGCAAAGCCACAGTCAAAGGGAGGATTCGGACACGGGGTGCGTGGGTGGAGCTATATATAGGTTGAAAGGAGGAGGCGGGGCGTAGTGCCTGGGCTGGAGTGCCCGAGGGAGGTGGGGGATTTTAGTGGGGGTGCCAGTGAAGAGGGGGGAAAGGGAAGCGTCCAGGACGCATACAGGGATAACGTGGGCGAGGGGAGAAACACACATCTGACAACTGATACTGACAACTGACGTTGAACGCTGACAACTGATATTGAACACTGACAATTGATGTTGAACACTGACAATTGATGTTGAACACTGGCAATTTTTCCAGGCTATTCTCCAGAATGTTACATTCATCATTGTTCTTAGTCTGCAAGACAGTAAATCAGTCAGTCTGTTAGACAGTACGCAAGTCTGTAAGACAGTAAATCAGTCAGTCTGTTAGACAGTACGCAAGTCTGTAAAACAGTAAATCAGTCTGTTAGACAGTACGCAAGTCTGCAAGACAGTAAATCAGTCAGTAAGTTCGTTCATGACAAGGCTCTTCACAGAGGGAAACATGACATGACAAAGCTCTACACAGGAAACATGACATAACAAAGCTCTACACAGAGGGAAACATGACATGACAAAGCTCTACACAGGAAACATGACATAACAAAGCTCTACACAGGAAACATGACATGACAAAGCTCTTCACAGAGGGAAACATGACATGACAAAGCTCTACACAGGAAACATGACATGACAAAGCTCTACACAGGAAACATGACATGACAAAGCTCTACACAGGAAACATGACATGACAAAGCTCTACACAGGAAACATGACATGACAAAGCTCTACACAGGAAACATGACATGACAAAGCTCTACACAGGAAACATGACATGACAAAGCTCTACACAGGAAACATGATATGACAAAGCTCTACACAGGAAACATGACATGACAAAGCTCTACACAGGAAACATGACATGACAAAGCTCTACACAGAGGGAAACATGACCTGACAAAGCTCTTCACAGAGGGAATATGACATGACAAAGCTCTACACAGGAAACATGACATGACAAAGCTCTACACAGAGGGGAAACATGACATGACAAAGCTCTACACAGAGGGAAACATGACATGACAAAGCTCTACACAGGAAACATGACATGACAAAGCTCTACACAGGAAACATGACATGACAAAGCTCTACACAGGAAACATGACATGAAAAAGCTCTACACAGGAAACATGACATGACAAAGCTCTACACAGAGGGGGAAACATGACATGACAAAGTTCTACACAGGAAACATGACATGAAAAAGCTCTACACAGAGGGAAACATGACCTGACAAAGCTCTTCACAGAGGGAATATGACATGACAAAGCTCTACACAGGAAACATGACATGACAAAGCTCTACACAGAGGGGAAACATGACATGACAAAGCTCTACACAGAGGGAAACATGACATGACAAAGCTCTACACAGGAAACATGACATGACAAAGCTCTACACAGGAAACATGACATGACAAAGCTCTACACAGAGGGGGAAACATGACATGACAAAGCTCTACACAGGAAACATGACATGACAAAGCTCTACACAGAGGGGGAAACACGACATGACAAAGCTCTACACAAAGGGGGAAACATGACATGACAAAGCTCTACACAAAGGGGGAAACATGACATGACAAAGCTCTACACAAAGGGGGAAACATGACATGACAAATCTCTACACAGGAAACATGACATGGCAAAGCTCTACACAGAGGGGGAAACATGACATGACAAAGCTCTACACAGGAAACATGACATGACAAAGCTCTACACAGAGGGGGAAACATGACATGACAGCTCTTTACACAGGGATAGTGACACAGGGATAGTGACTGGACATGGGTGAAATTCCAGTCACTTAAAACAACGGATATAGCCCCACTCCATAAAGGTGGCAGCAAAGCATTAGCTAAGAACTATAGACCAATAGCTCTGACGTCCCACATCATAAAAATCTTTGAAAGAGTGCTAAGAAGCAGGATTGCAAATCACCTGGATTCCCAAAATCTGCACAATCCAGGGCAACATGGGTTCAGGGCAGGTCGCTCCTGCCTCTCACAACTACTGGATCACTATGACATGGTCTTGGATGCACTGGAAGAAAATCAGAATGCAGATGTAATATACACAGACTTTGCAAAAGCATTTGACAAATGCGATCATGGCGTAATAGCCCATAAAATACGTGCTAAAGGAATAACTGGGAAAGTGGGGAGATGGATCTTCAACTTCCTAACAAATCGAACACAAAGAGTAGTGGTCAACAGAGTTAAATCGGAGGCTGCCATAGTGAAGAGCTCTGTTCCACAAGGCACAGTACTCGCCCCCATCTTATTCCTTATCCTCATATCAGACATAAACAGAGATATACACCACAGCACCGTATCATCCTTTGCAGATGATACTAGGATCTGCATGAGGCTGTCATCTGCTGAGGACGCGGTTAACCTCCAAGAAGATATAAACAAAGTTTTCCAGTGGGCAACGGTAAACAATATGATGTTCAATGAGGACAAATTCCAACTACTCCGTTATGGAAAACTGGAGGAGATAACTAGAACAGAGTATACTACTGACTCCGGCCATACAATAGAGCGGAAAAATAATGTAAGGGACCTGGGAGTAGTAATGTCTGAGGATCTCACTTTCAAGGATCACAACAGTGCCACGATCGCACGTGCAAAGAAAATGATAGGATGGATAATGAGAACTTTCAAAACGAGAGATGCCAAGCCCATGATGATCCTTTTCAAATCACTTGTTCTCTCTAGGCTGGAATACTGCTGTACATTAACATCTCCATTCAAAGCAGGTGAAATCGCAGATCTAGAGAGTGTACAGAGATCCTTTACTGCACGTATAAGTTCTGTCAAGCACCTTAACTACTGGGAACGCTTGGAAGCACTTGACTTGTACTCGTTGGAACGCAGGAGGGAGAGATATATCATAATCTACACTTGGAAAATCTTGGAAGGAATGGTCCCAAATCTGCACACAGAAATCACTCCCTACGAAAGTAAAAGACTGGGCAGGCGATGCAAAATGCCCCCAATAAAAAGTAGGGGCGCCATTGGTACACTAAGGGAAAACACCATAAGTGTCCGGGGCCCAAAACTGTTCAACAGCCTCCCATCAAGCATTAGGGGAATTGCCAATAAACCCCTGGCTGCCTTCAAGAGAGAGCTGGACAGATACCTAAAGTCGGTGCCGGATCAGCCGGGCTGTGGCTCGTACGTTGGACTGCGTGCGGCCAGCAGTAACAGCCTAGTTGATCAGGCCCTGATCCATCGGGAGGCCTGGTCATGGACCGGGCCGCGGGGGCGTTGATCCCCGGAATAACCTCCAGGTAACCTCCAGGTATGTATTATGTATCGTTACATACTGTCATGTATTGTTATGTATCGATTCCGGTAGATACTTCAGGTAATATTTTATTGTCTCTCTCTCTCTCTGTCTCTTTTTTTTTTTTTTTTTTTTTTTTTTTAAACAGGGTTTGACAAGGTTAAGGATCCCTAGCTTTATTGACAGCTATTTACAGGTTAAGGATTCCTAACTTTATTGGCAAGCTAAGAGCTGTTACCTACATCAGCTCATTTGAAAGCATTTTTGTTATGAGACATACAAGTAGGGAACAGGATGAAGTTGGAGCCATCTGTGGGCCAGCATTTTCATTTGATCAACTGACGTTATCTCGTTGACATCATTATGCTGTACGAATGTGTTCCATACTCGAGTCATCCTGGGTATGTATGATCTCAGATGGAGTGATGTTCTGGAGAAGGGTACAGCCAGAGTGAAGTTGCTGCTTTCTGCCCGTCTTGTGGCATAAAAGCTTGTTTCACGCTGTCCTCGAAGTGGATCCAAGTGTGGTATTTTGACAATATTGGCCTTGTACATAACAGTAAGGCCACCCACATCCCTCCTATGTTGAAGGCTCTGCTGAAATGACAGATCTATCCATGATGGGTCCAGGCGAGAGATGAGACGTCTTGCTCTGTTCTCTACTCTGTCAAGCAGTCGCAGATGAGAGGGGGGGCAGGCAAACCAAGAAAGTGGAGCATACTCAAGGTGTGAGCGTACTTGTGCCTCGTACAGGATCTTGCAACCCCTACTGTCAAGCAGATGCGAGATACGGCGAAGTGCTGTAAGCTTCCTGGCTGCCTTGTTTGCAAGATTTACAACATGGTTCTTCATGGTTAGTTTGGAGTCAAATTTCACCCCAAGGATATCAACTTCTTCTCCAGGTGCCAACATCGTCCCATTCATCCTTACTACTGCGCCAGCATTACCATCATGGTGCCTAGAGACGAACATCATTTGCGTTTTTTCAGGTGCAAATGTTACTTGCCATCTATTTCCCCAAGCTGATATAGCTCTCAGCTGGTGATTGATGTAGCTTAGAGCAGCTGGCATTTCTTCTCTTGGATAAGTGAATGTCAGTGTACAGTCGTCTGCATATGCATGTGATTCTGGGATGAGATGAAGAAGGTCGTTGAAGTAGACATTCCATAACAGTGGACCCAGCACACTTCCTTGTGGAACGCTTGCCCCAATAGGATGCCTTGCTGATTCCGTTCCATTGAGGACTACACTTAGAGATCTACCATGAAGGTAATCACTGAGGAGACATAGCGTAGAGCCTGCAATTCCCAGTGCTTGAAGTTTTGCTAAGAGGCCCTGGTGCCACACCCGGTCGAAAGCGCCAGCAATGTCCAGTGCTACCACACAGCTGACTTTGGATTCATCCAGTGACTGGTGCCACTTAGTGGAGAGGTTTAACAACAGATCAGCAGCAGAGTAACCTTTCCTGAAGCCATATTGACGATCACAAAGTAGTGAGTGGTAGTCAAAAAAATCTGTCATTTGTCTTGAGATTATTGTCTCAAGGATCTTACCAGTGATTGACAGGAGTGACACTGGTCTGTAGTTGCTGATTTCTGCTCTGCTCTGTCTCTGTCTGTCTCTCTCTCTCTCTCTCTCTCTCTCTCTCTCTCTCTCTCTCGATCCTCCCCTCCCCTCCCTCTCCCCTGGGGAGGGGAGGGGAGGGGTGACCTCCATTCATACCTGCAGCTATACTCCCCTGACGTAGGTGATGACGTCAGAGAGGCGTATCATTGATTCAGGAGGGAGAGGGAGAGAGGGGAAAGATGGAGGGAGAGAAAGAGGGAGGGAGAGGGAAGGAAGGAAAGAGGGAGAGAAGGAAAAAAGAGAGGAATGGAGGTAATTTATGCCAAAGGAAGAGAAGAAGGAAGGAATAACTGGGAAAGAGTAGAAAGGGTAAGAGAAGGATGAAGGGAAGGTGTAGGTGAAGGAAAAGGAGAGGTAAAGAGGAGAGACAAGGGGCAAGAAGAGAAAAGAAGGAATAAGAACACAAGGAAGGAAGAATAAATAGCATTCCAAATATAACTCAACGAGTGTCGCCTCTCTCTCTCTCTCACTCACACTCTCTCTCTCTCTCTCTCACTCACACTCTCTCTCTCTCTCTCTCTCTCTCACTCACACTCTCTCTCTCACACTCTTTCTGTCTCTCTCTCTCTCACTCACACTCTCTCTCTCTCTCACACACTCTCTCTCTCTCTCTCTCTCACTCACACTCTCTCTCTCACTCACACTCTTTCTGTCTCTCTCTCTCTCTCTCTCTCTCTCTCTCTCTCTCTCTCTCTCTCTCTCTCTCTCTCTCTCACTCTCTCACTCACACTCTTTCTGTCTCTCTCTCTCTCTCTCACTCACACTCTTTCTGTCTCTCTCTCTCACTCACACTCTTTCTGTCTCTCTCTCTCTCTCACTCACACTCTCTCTCTCTCTCTCTCTCACTCACACTCTCTCACTCACACTCTTTCTGTCTCTCTCTCTCTCTCTCTCTCTCTCTCTCTCTCTCTCTCTCTCTCTCTCTCTCTCTCTCTCTCTCTCTCTCACTCTCACTCTCTCTCACACTCTCTCTCTCTCTCTCACTCACACTCTCTCTCTCTCACTCACTCACTCTCTCTCTCTCTCTCACTCACACTCTCTCTCTCTCTCTCACTCATACCCTGGGTGCCATGCTTCTCTCTCGTCTGTAACAACCAACAGTTGAGTTGATCAATAACTGGAGTTGCAAATCAGCGGACGGAGGTTCGAAACTTCACTACTTAATGAACGTTACACACGGGTTTAGCGCTTCACAGGTGGAACATCTCTGCTTTGTTTTGTTTCAGATTTTTGGGATTTTAACATGTTTCAAACTGGTTTTAAATAATAATAAAATAAAAATGATAATAAAAATAATAAAGACGACAACAGTAGTAGTGCCAAAATTAATCATAATAATAATAATAATAATAATAATAATAATAATAATAATAATAATAATAAATAATGATAAAAATAACAGATAAAAAATAAAAATGACAAAAATAATAAAAAATAATGATGATAATGACAATAATAATAATGATAATAGTGCCAAAATTAATAATAATAATAATAATAATAATAATGACTATTAATAATAATAATAATAATAATAATGACTATTAATAATAATGACAATAATAATTACAAGATGCAACTATAAAATTTTAAAAATTTTTACTCTTTTCCTCGACGAAGAACAAGAACTTTCGCTTCCTTGAAGTTATTAATCTCCTGGTGCGGCTCTACCAGGACAATAAGTAGCTTTTATGTTCGTCAGGAAACAGGACAAGTGTTTCCTCAGACGGGTCTTAGTCAGGTGATGACCCACAGCTGGAGCTTTCTGGTCATCTGACTAAGGCCTTCCGCTGGCTTACCTCTAAATCCTTTTAGTAATCAATGATTATTATAAGCATTCTTAAAAATATTTTTGTTTCTCCTGATTTGCCAGTATACTCTCCTTCCCTAAATATATTTACATTTAGTGTTATTATATTATTTACTAAGAATAACTACAAATATATGTAAATATATCCCTCGCTACAAGTTATATTTATCCTGCCTTTGCTATTATTATCACTTTTATACATTAATTTTTACCTTAATATTTTTAAAATCAAAGAGTGGGTAAAAACCACTGAACGAGTAAAACCGTTTAACGGTCACAACTGCCCGAAATGCCTAGCCATGCTAGGTGTTCTAGTGGTACACTCTGTAATGCCTAGCCATGCTAGGTGTTCTAGTGGTACACTCTGTAATTATTATTTTGCTACATGTAAACCACACAATAACCAAATTCTGTAAACTCAGCATTGTAATCCTAATAGAGAATAAACTTTGAATTTGAATTTGAACTGTACATCGGGTAGAGGTTAGCCCAGGCAAGCTTGTAGGCGAGTAATATTTTCTTCCCATGATATATATACGTATATATATATATATATATATATATATATATATATATATATATATATATATATATATATATATATATATTATATATATATATATATATATATATATAACAGAGTGGAGTGACCTTTTGCTTATGGTATGAACTGCGTGTGTGAGAGAGAGGTGAACCTTGCTTTGATGGTGCAACATTAAAGTGGACTCCAGTTCTTGTTTTGATGGTGGAACATTAAAGTGGACTGCAAGTGACTGGTAGTGGTGGTGGTGAGACCTAGTTAGTGGTCTCTTTCTGAGAAGTCTTCAAACATTTCCATCCGGACAATTTAACCTCCTGAAAGAGGCCATTTTTATCTCCTTCAAGCTGGTTAATTTTAGACTAACTGAAAGAACCTTCAACCTGGCAATTTTTCAGTCTTCAAGGAGATGCCTTTTCATCTTTTTCTTAAGAGGCCGTGTCTTGAAGGCTCCACTATGTCAATGTCTTGAAGGCTCCACTATGTCAAGGTCATGAAGACTTTACTATGTCAAGGTCCTGAAAGCTCTACTATGTCAAGGTCATGAAGACTTTACTATGTCAAGGTCCTGAAAGCTCTACTATGTCAAGGTCCTGAAGGCTCTATTATTCAAGGTGTTGAAGGCTCCACTACGTCAAGGTCTTGAAGGCTCTACTCTGTCAAAGTCTTCAAGGCTCTACTATGTCAAGGTCTTGAAGGCTCCACTACGTCAAGGTCTTGAAGGCTTTACTCTGTCAATCTTCAAGGCTCTACTATGTCAAAGTCTTGAAGGCTCTACTATGTCAATGTCTTGAAGGCACTTACAACTCCAAGGTAAATATTGAAACACAACTGGCTGGCTGGCCAGACAGGCAGGCAGGCAGGCAGGCAGGCAGGCAGGCAGACAGGCAGGCAGGCAGGCAGGCAGGCAGGCAGGCAGGTAGGCAGCTTAGCCATCTTTACTCGTTTCAACCTTCCATCATAGCTGTGGAAAATACTGTATATATTTTCCGGAAATACGGTAATTTATAGGTCAATAGATGCCCTATATTGTATTTTTAAAAGAAGTATGTTATCGAAAATGGGAAACCTGCGGCTGGGGAGGTCAGTCGCCATTGTTAATTTGAATTGGATACAACGTTAGTGCAATGGGAAGGAATTTTTCGTGCTCTAGAGGTTAAAATTGGGTTGACACCTCTCAAATAGGAGGCGAAATTGTTGGATGTGCATTCCTGCATAACTTGAGATATCAGGCGACTGGACAAGACAGCTCCAGGAACCTCAGATAAGTCTGTTATGTTATAACTCTGGCCAGTTGTTATTTTCATGTATAGACAAATGGGTTTCTGAGTATGATACACATTAATCTCCAGTCAAATTGGTGAGTGATATTAAGATATTTTCCTTCTGTTATATAAATGTGTGTATATATAAGGTGCATCCAGCGAGGGGAGGTGCATCCAGCGGGGGAGGTGCATCCAGCGGGGGAGGTGCATCCAGCGGGGGAGGTGCATCCAGCGGGGGAGGTGCATCCAGCGGGGGAGGTGCATCCAGCGGGGGGAGGTGCATCCAGCGGGGGAGGTGCATCCAGCGGGGGAGGTGCATCCAGCGGGGGAGGTGCATCCAGCGGGGGGAGGTGCATCCAGCGGGGGGAGGTGCATCCAGCGGGGGGCTGGGCATCCCGCGGGGGGAGGTGCATCCAGCGGGGGGAGGTGCATCCAGCTGGGGGAGGTGCATCCAGCGGGGGAGGTGCACCCAGGAGGTGCATCCAGCGGGGGGAGGTGCATCCAGCGGGGGAGGTGCATCCAGCGGGGAGGTGCATCCAGCGGGGGGAGGTGCATCCAGCGGGGGAGGTGCATCCAGCGGGGGGAGGTGCATCCAGCGGGGGGATGTGCATCCAGCGGGGGAGGTGCATCCAGCGAGGGGAGGTGCATCCAGCAGGGGAAGGTGCATCCAGCGGGGGAGGTGCATCCAGCGGGGGAGGTGCATCCAGCGGGGGGAGGTGCATCCAGCGGGGGAGGTGCATCCAGCGGGGGGAGGTGCATCCAGCGGGGGGAGGTGCATCCAGCGGGGGAGGTGCATCCAGCGGGGGGAGGTGCATCCAGCGAGGGGAGGAGCATCCAGCAGGGGGAGGTGCATCCAGCGGGGGGAGGTGCATCCAGCGGGGGAGGTGCATCCAGCGAGGGGAGGTGCATCCAGCAGGGGAAGGTGCATCCAGCGGGGGAGGTGCATCCAGCGGGGGAGGTGCATCTAGCGGGAAAGGTGCATCCAGCGAGGGGAGGTGCATCCAGCGGGGGGAGGTGCATCCAGCGGGGGAGGTGCATCCAGCGGGGGAGGTGCATCCAGCGCGGGGAGGTGCATCCAGCGGGGGAGGTGCATCCAGCGGGGGGAGGTGCATCTAGCGGGGGAGGTGCATCCAGCAGGGGGAGGTGCATCCAGCGGGGGAGGTGCATCTAGCGGGAAAGGTGCATCCAGCGGGGGAGGTGCATCCAGCGAGGGGAGGTGCATCCAGCAGGGGGAGGTGCATCCAGCGGGGGAGGTGCATCCAGCAGGGGGAGGTGCATCCAGCGGGGGAGGTGCATCCAGCGGGGGAGGTGCATCCAGCGGGGGGAGGTGCATCCAGCAGGGGGAGGTGCATCCAGCGGGGGAGGTGCATCTAGCGGGGGAGGTGCATCCAGCAGGGGGAGGTGCATCCAGCGGGGGGAGGTGCATCCAGCGAGGGGAGGTGCATCCAGCAGGGGGAGGTGCATCCAGCGGGGGAGGTGCATCTAGCGGGAAAGGTGCATCCAGCGGGGGAGGTGTATCCAGCAGGGGGAGGTGCATCCAGCAGGGGGAGGTGCATCCAGCGGGAGGTGCATCCAGCGAAGGAGGTGCATCCAGCGGGGGGAGGTGCATCCAGCGGGAGGAGGTGCATCCAGCGGGGGAAGGTGCATCCAGCGGGGGGAAGTGCATCCAGCGGGGGGAGGTACATCTAGCGGGGGGAGGTGCATCCAGCCGGGGGAGCTGCATCCAGCGGGGGAGGTGCATCCAGCGGGGGGAGGTGCATCCAGCGGGGGGAGGTGCATCCAGCGGGGGAGGTGTATCCAGCAGGGGGAGGTGCATCCAGCAGGGGGAGGTGCATCCAGCGGGAGGTGCATCCAGCGGGGGAGGTGCATCCAGCGGGGGAGGTGCATCTAGCGGGAAAGGTGCATCCAGCGAGGGGAGGTGCATCTAGCGGGGGAGGTGCATCCAGCGGGAAAGGTGCATCCAGCGGGGGAGGTGCATCCAGCGTGGGGAGGTGCATCCAGCAGGGGGAGGTGCATCCAGCGGGGGAAAGGTGCATCCAGCGGGGGCGGTGCATCCAGGTGGGGGAGGTGCATCCAGCGGGGGGAGGTGCATCCAGCGAGGGGAGGTGCATCTAGCGGGGGAGGTGCATCCAGCAGGGGTAGGTGCATCCGGGGGGAGGTGCATCCAGCGGGGGGAGGTGCATCCAGCGGGGGGAGGGGCATCCAGCGGGGGGAGGTGCATCCAGCGGGGGGAGGTGCATCCAGCGGGGGGGGAGGTGCATCCAGCGGGGGAGGTGCATCTAGCAGGGGGGAGGTGCATCCAGCGGGGGGAGGTGCATCCAGCGGGGGGAGGTGCATCCAGCGGGGGGAGGTGCATCCAGCAGGGGGAGGTGCATCCAGCAGGGGGAGGTGCCTCCAGCGGGGGGAGGTGCATCCAGCAGGGGGAGGTGCATCCAGCGGGGGGAGGTGCATCCAGCGGGGGGAGGTGCATCCAGCGGGGGGAGGTGCATCCAGCGGGGGGGAGGTGCATCCAGCGAGGGGAGGTGCATCTAGCGGGGGAGGTGCATCCAGCAGGGGGAGGTGCATCCAGCGGGGGAGGTGCATCTAGCGGGAAAGGTGCATCCAGCGAGGGGAGGTGCATCTAGCGGGGGAGGTGCATCCAGCAGGGGGAGGTGCATCCAGCGGGGGAGGTGCATCTAGCGGGAAAGGTGCATCCAGCAGGGGGAGGTGCATCCAGCAGGGGGAGGTGCATCCAGCAGGGGACGGGGCATCCAGCGGGGGGAGGTGCATCCAGCGTGGGGAGGTTCATCTAGCGGGGGAGGTGCATCCAGCAGGGGGAGGTACATCCAGCGGGGAAAGGTGCATCCAGCGGGGAGGTGCATCCAGCAGGGGGAGGTGCATCCAGCGGGGAGGTGCATCCAGCAGGGGGAGGTGTATCCAGCAGGGGGAGGTGCATCCAGCGGGGGAGGTGCATCCAGCGGGGGGAGGTGCATCCAGCGGGGAGGTGCATCCAGCGGGGGCGATTTTTGTTTATACAGACACAGGCTGACATGACCAACCAGAGAATTTCTCTCCCAAAACCATAAACTGTGATTATTATCTCACTAAAACCGCAATATCACAATTGAAGCCATTAATAATAATAATAATAATTATTATTATTATTATTATTATTACTATTATTATCATAATTATTATAATTATTATTAAAATGAATAAAAATGAAATATAAATAATCATTATTAATATTATTATAATACTACTAATACTAAAATTATTATCAATATTATTATTATTAGTAAATAAAGGGCAAGAAGAAGAATAAGGAGAAAAAGATGAAAGACCCGAAAGAGGAAAAAGGAGAAAGATTATCAACCCCACCAACAATATCACAATTATTATATACAATTATTCCAAGAAGTGCGATTATCTTATAATTTTTAATAAGTTAATTATAGAAGAAGAAGAAGACAACCGAGTAATAAGACACACTTGTCTTCTCTTTCTTCTCCCTCCTCCTAACTCTTCCCTTTTCTTATATTCTCTCTTTACTTTCCTTCACTTTATTTATATTTTCACTTTTGTCTTCACTTTATTTTGTCTTTTCATTATTTGTATTGTTTTGACTTTGTTTATATAGTTTATATCGTATTTATACTTTGCTAAGATTATGTCTTTATGTTGTCTTTACGTTGTCTTTACGTTGTCTTTACGTTGTCTTTACGTTGTCTTTACGTTATCTTTACGTTGTCTTTACGTTGTCTTTACGTTGTCTTTACGTTGTCTTTACGTTATCTTTACGTTATCTTTACGTTGTCTTTACGTTGACTTTACGTTGTCTTTACGTTGTCTTTACGTTGTCTTTACGTTGTCTTTACGTTGTCTTTACGTTGTCTTTACGTTGTCTTTACGTTGTCTTTACGTTGTCTTTACGTTGTCTTTACGTTGTCTTTACGTTGTCTTTACGTTGTCTTTACGTTGTCTTTACGTTGTCTTTACGTTGTCTTTACGTTGTCTTTACGTTGTCTTTACGTTGTCTTTACGTTATCTTTACGTTGTCTTTACGTTGTCTTTACGTTGTCTTTATGTTGTCTTTACGTTGTCTTTACGTTATCTTTACGTTGTCTTTACGTTGTCTTTACGTTGTCTTTACGTTGTCTTTACGTTATCTTTACGTTATCTTTACGTTGTCTTTACGTTGTCTTTACGTTATCTTTACGTTGTCTTTACGTTGTCTTTACGTTGTCTTTACGTTGACTTTACGTTGTGAAAGAACTGCCACTTGTTTTGTATATGTGAATTTTTGTTTTAATTCGTTGAGTATTATCGTCAGCGCGACACTTACAGCCTGGTTGATCACAGTGTATTTGTGTTCGGTAACAGGAATGAGACTGCTGGGAGTTGAAGGAGAGAGAGAGAGAGAGAGAGAGAGAGAGAGAGAGAGAGAGAGAGAGAGAGCTTTAGAACCTAGTAAAGCCCTGAGTAAGAGAAAGATACAGAGAGAAAGATACATAGATAGATAGATAGAGAGAGAGAGAGAGAGAGAGAGAGAGAGAGAGAATGTTTGTATCTGTGAGAGACTGTAATTTGTGTGGGAAGAAAGTATGCTATTAAATTACTATGATTTTCCTTAATTATCCCGTAAAACGTAGTTTCAACAGCAATAATCATTATGAATATAATAATTTAAGTCGATGTATACAATATAAGTTCCATGTATTATTGGTATGTAGATTGAGGGAATGATCCCCTCACATCTTTATCTCTAGGACTTCTATTGTCACCTCTGTAAATCGACTGAAGAAGCCTGCCGAGCAGGCGAAACGTCTAGCCACTGAAGATACCAAATTGTTGCTCATGCGTCTTATTCATCTACGTTGGAGAGTCTGTATCAGTTCCTTGTGTTTGTATTAAAGGATTTAGTGCGGATTAGGCAAATTATTTTTTCACAGTGGTGTTACCATGGTAGACTAGAACACACTGTCTTATTTTACAAGCTGACGTCTGTTACCACTTATTTTCAAGCTTACTCTCTGTCTCTATCTTTTTTACACAGAGTTTTACTAACTGGATTGGCAAGTTAAGAGTTTTTACCTACATCAGCTCATTGAAAAGCTCTCTCGCTCTCTCTCTCTCTCTCTCTCTCTCTCTCTCTCTCTCTCTCTCTCTCTCTCTCTCTCTTTTACACAAGGTGTGAGAAATAACCTGTAGGAACTTCGTTACTGTATTCATAAAAATAATTTGATTACAAGGCAACTGAGTAGAACTACTTACGTTTTTGTTGCACCTCAGATATATGTTAATATTATTATTATTATTATTATTATTATTATTATTATTATTATTATTATAATCAAAAAGAAGCGCTAAGCCACAAGGGCT